>NW_015150678.1:361585-364441 GCF_000732505.1 Cyprinodon variegatus | reverse complement strand
AGCACTGGGACTTGATCAACAGCCGATACCGCACCGTGACGTCACAAATGGATGCCTCTAGTAAAGCACATTTAAATGAAAATTACACTTAATTAAAAAAAACATAATTTATTAAACAGTTTGTAATAATGTCACGTTTAAAGTACTTTCAGAAGTTTAAATTCGGAATATCACCAAACTTTTCCTTTAAATGGTTGATTCATGGTTTTATTATCAATTCGTACAATCTGGTCTTATTTTGTTCCTACTTCACTCATAGTGACACAAGCCAATAGAGAGTCTAGCTGGTCCGAGCAGCCATTCTGTGTCAGTGTGCAAACCACTGTGTTAAATCAAACCTTGTGTTCTAGAATATCACCACTATCAGAGTGAGCCTCACCGACGTCAATGACAACAGTCCGAAGTTCAACGCCAGCAGCTACCACAGCAGCATCCTGCAGAAAGACGCAGAGAAGGGGAAGCTGCTGCTGACGCTTAGCGCCTCGGATCCCGACGCCGGGAACAACGCGCTCATCACCTACAGGTTCGCTAAAATCTTTATGTTCACTAAATACCACATCTGTAGGCCAACGGTAAGTATGGAATTATGGTGAATCCAAAAAATAAAAAACAATCCACTGGAATTTGTTTCCAAATTTGAAGACGTTTCGCTTTCCATCCAGGAAGCTTTTTTAATTGAAAATGTCAGAAACAGCGTTGAGTTCGTTTTTGTTTGGTTTTTGTTTAGAAAACATGCAAAATGAAACTGACGAACGGGTCCACTCCTTTGAAACCCCCATTACAGGAGAGCAGAAGACCAACAATTCCCTTTAACGACCCCCCTTTCAGAGAAATAGACAGGTATGGGGCATTGCAGGCTAAAAAAAAATGACTAAACGACCTTCATTCCAAAGGGGTGGACCCATTTGTCCGTTTCAATTTGCATGTTTTGTAAACAAAAACAGGGCTTTGTTGGGCTACTGTATAAAACCTCAAACTCAACACTATTTTTTGACATTTTGAATTGAAAAAACTTCCTGGATCAGAAGAGAAACGTCTTCAAACTTGGAAAAAAAAGTCCAGTGGATTATTTTTTAACTTTTTTGGAATGATTTGAACTGGATGACTGAAAATGTTGACCAGCGAAATATGGTGAAGTACATGTAAAGCGCTCTTAGTTTGATAAATAAATAAACTAAAAATATACCTTTGTCTAGCTTTTTATCCCCCTCTCTTGTAATACCCCTCAAATAAAGTCCAACTGATTTGCTTCAGAAATGCTAAATCAGCAAACAGAATCCATCTGTGTGAAATGTGAATGAATTAAAAATTATAGATTTACCATTTATTTATTATTTTTTTGTCTTTCTTTTTCATTGTATTTATTTATTTATGTGATTAAAACATTAAGTTACTATTATATTGTAAAATTCTGCATTAAATAATTTATTGAACAATTAAATTAATAAAAAATCATTTAAAAGATTTATTAAATTATTAAATGTCATTTTAAGAAATAAATCTAATTAAAAGTGAATGTAATTAGTTTATATGTAAAAATAAACACAGAAAAGTTATCATATGTATTTTTGGGGTTTCAGTATGTTGTATTTCTATTGTTTTCAAATGTATGGGAGCCTCTGTGTTAGAGACTGAGGGGCAGAGTGATAAAGCTGCTAAAATTTAATACAGACAAATTAAATCAACACCAAATTAATCATCTTTCCCAAATTTTTGTCTGCTCAAATTTCTATCCAATCAGAATGAGATTTACGGAGGACGAAAGCTGACATCATTTAAAATAAAAGTTGAAACATATAGATTTTATATTATTTACCCTTTGTTTTCCATATTCATATTTTTAATATTGCATTTTTCATCAAATAATTGATAGATTATCTCCTTTTTTTTCCTTTTTCGATCATAATGCAGGATGAGCTTTTGCTGCGTAGCACAGAAAACCTGTTAGAGACATGAAAGCTAAATACCTCACTGCAACCAAACATGGTTTAGAAAAAGCAATGTGTCATCAAAGATAAAAACACTTTATATTTTAACATATGTATGTAAAAACATTCAGATAATTATGTTCTGTCATTTTCACAGCTCCGTATTACTTTGTGTTTCTTTGTCACATAGCAGCTAAATAGGCCCTCTCCAAGGTCCTGAATAAAATTTTCACTTTCTTATTTAAAACATGTTCTAATCAAGAGCCTTTTCTTTTTTTGGGATTCCAGATTTTCTGAAGGAAATTCCAAATATTTGGCTCTAAACAGCGAAACAGGGGAAGTGACACTGACCTCTGACCTTTCTGATGTGACTGAAGACACCAGATTGCTGCTGACCGCTGAGGCCACGGATCATGGCACTCCTCCGCTCAGCGCCACGGGTTAGCACTGTTGCTCTTGCTTGGATTTTTTTTTTGATGAATGAGGGCATAGCTGCTGAGCCCTACAGCAAATCTTAAATTATCTCATCCTCACGCTCTGCATGAACACCATCTTCCAGGTCAGGAATTTGATGTTTATTGCAGGAGAGGATTACAGACCCAATCCACTTGCAGGGTGTTTAAGTCCTATCAGTAGCTTTTCCTGCAGAGTGGATCTCCACTTTAGGGTTCTTTAGCTCAGCAAAACGCTGAAAACTTGTATTGTCAAGCTAACTTAAGGTCGTTTACAGTGAATTAGAACATATTTCATTTTGTTCTCACATGGTAAATACATCCTCTGCGTTTAAACCTCCTTATACTGTCTGCTTGAACCCCAGTCGGCCTCAACAGATGGCCGCTCAAACTGAGCCTCGTTCTGCTGTTAAAGGTACACTATGCAACCGGTGTTGATTTTCCAGTGAGGCTCCCCCCAGAGGGCGAAAGTAAAT
>NW_015150678.1:359305-360615 GCF_000732505.1 Cyprinodon variegatus | reverse complement strand
TTGTTCAACCTGAAATGACTCATTTAATCATCCAAAACGTTATGGAACACATTAATTAACTGAAAAATGTTGCATAGTATGCCTTTAAAAGGGACTTTTTCCTCTCCACTGTCTGAAATGACTGGACTTTTCCTTTAAAATCTCTTAGAGCAAAAATTATGCTCAACTGTTCTTTTGTTACCTTTGTGCAGCAGATTGGTAGCATTGTAGTGAATCTAATCTTGGTAAAAGAAAACGATGCACATCATTGAGGTTATGCAATCCTTTAAATCAGGAGTTCTGAAACAGATCGGCTTCTAACGCATGCAGGTCATGAATACTGGACCAAAACTAAGAACCACTGATTTACTATAACCTTTCACCTTTTAGCTCGTGTGGAGGTGGATATAAGGATTGTCAGTCTGGTAGAAAGTTTGGCCTTCCAGAGATCCTCCTACAACTTCAGCCTGCAGGAGAACCAGCCAGCAGAGGTTTCAGTGGGGCAGGTCCTGGCCTACTCAGGAAGCACCCTGTACGGGGTCTCCTATGCCCTGAAAACACACACCGACCTGTTCTCCATCACCAGCGATGGAGAAATCTTGACGGAAGAAGAGCTTGACAAAGAGCAGCAGGAGTGGTACATCCTGGAGGTAGAAGCCGTGGACACACGGACGCCACCAACATCTGCAGTGACGCTGGTAACTAATTTTAGCTGAAGGACATGACTGCAATTTGATCATAAAGCTCTTTTATTGCAGCTCTCAGATAAAAATATGTATTTCTTGTTTTTTTTTAGGTCAGAATTCATGTCGAGGATGTAAATGAGCCTCCAGAGTTCGCCTCAGAGGAATATGAAGCCTCTGTGTTCAACTTTGCGCCGTACAAAACCCCAGTGATTCAGGTCAAGGTAAATACATACACCTCCAACCAGCCTCCACTGGTTTGGAAAAAGATGTTTATCTCGTCAGTGACGTGTGATCGAAGGCGCAGTCACTGCGGTTTTGTGAACTTTGACCTGAAACCCTCCCAGTAGCCCATTAAAGCTTCATGGTCACCGTGTCTTCTACAGTGACTCATATCTGACTGTCAGGAATGAAGGAAATTCACCATTTTTTATCTCTGTTCCATTCATCATGTGACCACTGAGGACAACCTGGCATGTTTCCCTCATCAGATGACAAACAGCGCAGGAATTAGAAAAAATGGCTAACATTAAATGATGTCCAAACATCCAGCTGACACAGCTTTATCCTGCACGGGCGGCAGATTTCATGTGACATTAAATGTTTACTCTGATGTTTTGTTCTACTTGACAGAACCCCAGTCAGCCT
>NW_015150678.1:354615-356053 GCF_000732505.1 Cyprinodon variegatus | reverse complement strand
TTTCCTTATTTTAGAAATAATATAATTCCATTGGCAAATTTCCTTACCTATCTGCTCAGATCAAATCGACTTACTTATATTTCAGTTTTTTCGTAACGTGTATTTTAGAACGGCTGCCATGTTGACAGTGAAGCTGAAATAGTAAAATTTCTAAAAGGTGATTGAGTGAAAGTATTTATGGTCACCTGAATATAAGAGCAGTCAGCTGAAGTACAGCAAAATGAAGCTTAGGGGTCATTTTTCTAATGTTTTTATTTGTTTGTTTATTTTAGTCAGTAAAATCCTATTAATCCTTCTGTTGCAGATTGAAGTTCAGAAAAGTGCGAGCAGCAGTGATGTTGTAACCATCGCTATCAATCGGCCGGCTAACGTCGTGGAGAAGAAGGTTCCAGAGCTTGAAAAGTAGGTTCATGTAGAATTTCTGTTAATTTCCAGACTTATTTTTAAAAATTCCTGTTGTTAAAACGCAGATTTCTTTTCCTTTAGATCTTTGGGTAAAGTTCTGGGCTGGACGGTGAATATAATCCAGGTGTGGAGCTCTGATGGATCAGACACTCGAACGCTGAGGGCTTCTTACCGGACGTTGGTCAGCTTTGTTGCTCTTGATGACACAGAAGCCGTTTCTGCTGAAGAAGTCCAGAAGTAGGAGCTTAATCTTTGAGTCATAAGTGTTTTTTTTATTGAAATATATTAAATGTGATGGAAAACTCTGACCTGTTAAATCTTTGATTTTATTGCTAAATGACTGAAGGTCAAAGTATTAATGGCATTTATTTTCTTAGGAAACTGCAAAGCGAGTCTGATGAGCTGAAGGCAGAGCTGGATCTGTTGTTTGGAGAGAAGCCTGATTTTGACGTGGTGACAGATTCTACCACCCCCGCCTCAAACATGGCGGTCGTCATCGCTTTGGGCGTTCTGTTGGGCCTGAGCCTCGTGGGACTGATCATTGCCACCGTGTTTGCCGTCAGGTAAGAACTCTGATTGCTTTGGGTTTTCTCGTTCGAACAGCGAATCAAATTCAACCTTTTTATGCCATCAGGTATAAAAGGAGCAAGAAGCTGAAGGCATTGGACAAGGAGAGCTTGACCAGCAACCGCCACTCCGTTGGTTACGCGTAAGTCTTCCTCAGGCTGCAGCACATTTCAACACAAGAAGCTCGTTTTATAATCAGATGTTTTATCTTTTTTTTTCAGGAACCAGAATTTCAGGAAGCAATCTGAATCCTCTGTGAGGGTGAGCAAAGAAATCTCCATAAAACTGTCAAACCCAGTGGAGAGTAATCCCTGAGGGTCTGAAATTAGATATGTGAATTAAAGCAAGTACAGATCCCGAACTGTAATTTAGAGTCGTTTGAATTTGTGTGACAGAATTTTGTCTGGCAATGTGGCAATAAGAATAACTGTCTTGATGCCAAAAAGAGCCCAACAGATTTTGCTTC
>NW_015150678.1:350014-353715 GCF_000732505.1 Cyprinodon variegatus | reverse complement strand
AGCTAAAGATAAGAACACTGCAAAAACCTTCTAGAAATAAGTCAAAATTTTTATAAAGTAAGTGTATTTACCCTTAATTTGAGGAAGTAATTGAACAATGGAATGAGTGTTTTTACTCTTAAAATAAGATAATTAGATAAAATGCACTTGAAATAAGACAATGCAATTTTGTTTTCTTATTTTAAGTGTAAATTGTCTTTTTCCATTGGCAAAATGTCTCTTTTTTTAAGAAAAATGACTTATCTAGATTTCGATTTTTTCCAGTGAATATGGGCTTTCTGTATGGAACCACTATTTTAAATGTCACCATGTCTGATTTATAGGTGATTAAACAAAGAAAAAATGAAAGTTTTCAAAATAAACACTGCAAAACACCACGAAACCCCATTTGAAACTCTGGATGAACCCTCAGACTTCATAGATCCACATCTCAAACCTTAAGCAGATTTGGACTGAATAAGTTGAAGCATTTTTGTTCCATAAAGGTTTTAGTGGGCGGTGTTCTAGGCGGAAATGTAATTTTTTCCACTCATAAAATGAAATCTGGTCAGACAAATAGGCTGATTTACATTATTGGACACCTTCTGCATAAGACAAAGCCTTCTCTCCTAAGATTTAGCTCTTATTTCATTTAAATTTACCCAAAATATCACTTATGTAACGCATGCCGGTTACATCACCTGAAGTGTTCGTACAATTACCTCCGATCCCTGCTTTGAAAGGTGTGAGCCTTTAGTTTCCAGTTATGGCGGCCATTAGTGGGTGTGGCTAAAAATGAACACCTGCTGTTGCATTGCTCCCGCAGAGTCACACATGTCAGTTGGAACTTTAAATCTCATTTTATTTGTTTCCACTGCTATAAAAATAAAAAGTACTTGTGAAAAGATCATTTTAAAACATGTTTTTGAAATTTTAAAGCCCCATTTGAAAGGCGTGTGGATGAAACACCATGTGACTGTGTTTTGCCCCTTTCTATAAATAGATAAACACGAGTGCACTGGAAAAAAATTAAAAATCTCGATGTCATTTTTTCTTAAAATAAGTGCTTTTTGTCTTGAATTAAGGTGGTAAGTCAGATATTTGCCAATGGAACAAAAAAATTTACATTTAAAATACGAAGAAAAACAATTACATTGTCTTATTTCAAGTGCATATTATTTGTTTATCTTATTTTAAGAGTAAAAATTCTCATTCTATTGGCAAACTATCTCATTTAACTACTCAAATTAAGGGTAAATACACTTAATTTAAGAAATATTTACTTATTTCTAGATCATTTTTCCAGTGTGGGTGTCAGTCGGGCCCTGTACTGGGCCCACTGGGCTTCAGGGGTTAAACCAGTGGCTGATCAGCTGTTTGTGTTGCAGTGGGACTCCGATAAGAACAAACCAGGAGACAAAGAGACGGTGCAGTGGGGCGGAAAGGTTGAGGACAGGAGGACATCAAAGAAGGACAATGACAGTCTGAATCTAAGCGAGCGCAGAAACAGCGGGAGTAGTGGAAGTCTGGATTCTGCTCTCTGATGTGAACATCTGTCCGTTTTCAAGCAAAAAAACCCCACAGTTATAACGTTATAAATGACCTCTGTGACTTTAACCTTTTTTATCTCCAAACACAGCAGAACTGTATGTTAGGAAGCATTTAAGTTTGTCTCTGGTTTAATTGAAGAAAGGACAGATTTCCCAACATGGATCCTAGTTTAGTCTTTTATATAAGGGCTTTTTTTTTTTACATTGATGCAAAGCTCCAATAAGTCGTCTGGAGGATAAGTAAATAAGGAGTTTCCACTTAACTCTGCCCTGTATGATGGTGTTTCAAATCGCTCCAGGATCAATGGGCATTTTTTCTCCTTTGTTTTGTCAAGATTTAGGCACTGAAGCAGTTTGGAAATCAAGTTTATATAAAATGACACAATCAGCAAGCTGCAGTAATTTAAAGGAATATGTTCACGCTCAGTTTTAATAGTTTCTTGCTTTGTAAATTAACACTTTGGGTGTAAATCGAGAAACCCGTCATTTATTTTTAAGTTAAAATTTATGAAAATGCAAATGAACCTACAGAAGTGGACTGATATTTTAGACGTTCTTCCTCTGTGGACGTTATTGTTGTAAATAATCTAAAAGGTTTTAAATAAAAATATTCCTGAGAACTGCGTCCTGATTTATGTTATTATATTCAGCATCGGGCTGACTTTCACACGCTGTAGTAAACAAGCCTCGGCTTCATCATATTAAAACTTCTACCAAGTAATTTGTGGTCAGATAATTTATATTTCTTTTATTTCATATGTTGATTTATGCTATTTACTCACTGAAGTTTTTCACTCAGTCTGTTTTTCCTGCAAGGCCACAAAATGCCTGAGTGAGGGGTGTTTGTTGACATTATATACTTCTTCCCATAACAAGCCACATTCTTCCTCAAGGTTTATTCATAAAACGTTACTGTTTAACTAAAGTGTCTGTAATTTGACTGATTACTTTCCATTATTGGAAAGTAGCAGGAATGAACCTTGCCATATCAGAACAGGGCTGATTACCATGCAATAAGGGCCTTATGATGAACTGTTATGACATAATTCAAGCTAAGTTATAAAAGTCTCGTTTCAGAAATTTTCTCACCACTAAGCTGATGTTTGCAGAAGCACCTTCTTTCAGTTATAATCTTTTGCTGAATTTCTTTTCCTTTCTTAAGAATTTTAATAATCTACAAATTTCAGGTGCATTTTTTTAGATTTTCATGTTCCTGCAGCTACAAACACAGCTTACAATAAGTTTAAAATGTTATACAACATACAAAGCTGATGTTTCCTGCAGATATTCTAGATTTTGGAGCCAATAGACCTAAATGCTCTGGTACCAGGTAGTTCTCCAAATCATGACCCTTCCTTTTATGAAATCAGCAGATTTTCAACTTTTTGTTGCAAAAAGCACACAAAGGACCAGTTTCTTTCCTTAAAAAAAAAAAAAATAACAAAAAGGGTTCAGGTAATGAAACTACCTACCTACACTGAAGGGTCACTACCTATAAAATGAGAGTCCAAATGTCTAGTGGATAAAAGTAGTGGACTCAAAATGTCCTACAAGGAAAGGAAGATGGTGCAGGCACTGTAAAAAGTAGTGTTCATCTGTCCAAACGGACAATAAAACGCTGGAGGGGGGGGAAAAAATAAAAGTCCGCCCTAACAGCTCCCTTTATAGGGAAAGGTTTTCCCTATAAAGGTTTTATTGTCATTACACTGTAAAGAGCAACAAAAAAAAAAAACACTCCATTTAACTCATTCCCTTGGGAAGCAGTGGGCTGCCATTGGGCGGCGCCCGGGGAGCAATGTGGGGTTAAAGGTCATTTCTCAGAGACCCAGAGTGGCAGTCTGTGGGAGTGGATTTAGAACTACCCACAGGATTCCAAGCCCTATGCCCTAACCACTAGGCCACCCCTCCCATGGAGCAATGCCCTTCATAAAAATATAAAATAAAAAAAAAGAACATGCAGAGGTTTGATGCAGTTTGTTTTGAGAACTGGCAGAGGGATGAATTTTATTTTTATGGTCATTTCAACCCCCCAAAACTGTAGCCTCGCGAGACCATCCTGATCTCGCGAGCTTTCAAGGTTTCACTCGCAGATCAGTCTGGAGACTCTCCGTTAAAGAAAATTTGGAGCCGTTCACCAAACGAACGTCCAATCAGCGTTGGCTTTGAGGCGGG
>NW_015150678.1:347111-349620 GCF_000732505.1 Cyprinodon variegatus | reverse complement strand
TTATCTCATTCGACCAACTTATTCTTCATTAATGCTAAATTCTTAACATTGTTAACAAGAACAAAATGGTGATTCCTGCACAAAAAAAAAATCTGAGTGAAACATGAAGCAAAATGAAGCTGTTCAGGGATGAAAACAGCTTCATTATGCAAGAACGTTTCAGCAACCCATTGAAAAGGTTTCGCTTTTCTCAAGATGTTTCCTTTATTTTAAAACCTAAATTTTGACATGGAGATTTTTTTAAAAAAAAGGACGAATCTTTAGTAATTATTAAATATAAGTTCTCTTTATCTCAGAGAAAGGCAACATAAAATTTGCGGCTCTAAATTTTAATTTTTTTTTTTTTAGCTGGACTGAATATAAAAAAAGGCTCTTTTGTTGTAAAGACTCAAAAACATTATAAAAGCAAATGTCTACGCCATAATCATCCATGAGAAACGAATCATGCAAAGTTTATGACTCGATGCAATCTGATGCTTTTTCTTGCATGAAAAGAAGATTTAGATAATATGTTGTTACAATTTAATAAAAATTATTTTTCAACTGCCTTCAGATGACAAGTTTTGAATTAATTAATGAAGGAACATAAATGTATTCAACCTGAATTATTAATGAATTTATGCAGAAGAAATAAAAGAAGTCAGGATGAATGTCGGCGCATCATTCTTCATATTAAAACTGTTTTTATTAATTTATTCTCTAATAAAATAAAGAAGATCAGAACACAGCAGAAGAAGCAAAATAATCAACAGCTTGTGGAATGTACGTCTGTAAAAGAAAATAAAAGCTCCAGCTGGTCCAACATGGGGGGGCTTTATTTTCACCACAGTCAAATAAAGCACCGCTTTTATATATTTATATATAGATATATAGTTTTACATATATATATATATAAAGATATTTATATATACTTTGATAGTTTTTCATATACACCTTCAGGCAATAACTAGAGTGGATTCTTTACAGAATCAAGTTTCTTGTGGTTCTATTCATTTACAGGTAAACTTTGTTTCTGGATAATTAAACCACAGAAAAAAAGTCAAGGCAACTTTCCTTTTGCCTAATTCATAAAGTACAAAACTGGCACAGAGGACGACCATTTTTAGACAGTAAAAATGCAATAAAATTAAATTACAAACGGAGGAGACAGAAGTCGTGTAAACCTTTCCCCGTTACAGCAAACCTAAAATAAAATCACTTTCAAAAACAACTCAGTATAAAACACGCACAAAAACTAAACCTTTTTTTTTTTTTTTTTGCCCTTTGAAAAAAATGTGCCGCAGCTCGTATGATGTGTTGGTCTTTGTGCGACGAGGAGGGGGGGGGCGGGGCTGCGTGGCGCCCAGGAAACATGTCGGGAGCCGCGGAAGCTCTACGCTCCGACTGAGTGGACGTCGGCAGAAGGCAACGAAGAGCAGCGGAGAAACAGCAGAAGAAGAAGAAGAAACCGACGGGCGGCGGATGAAGGACATATCAGCTGATGATATCATGAAGACGGCGACGCTTTAGCAGACAGTTTGGTAACTATGGCAATGGTGGCCTCCACCGTCCTGTGAAGCATGTCCAGCATGTCAGGCGGGGGGGCGCCACTCAGGATGACCTGGGAGGGAGAGGCGTGGCTCCCGTCTGTCCCCTCCCCCACCAGCCCCAGGGCTGATGGCATGGCGGCGTCCTCTGGGGGCGTCGGAGCAGAGCTGCCGCCGCTCTTAGCCGCCGCCTCCGTCTCTCCAGAGGAGGCGGGCGGCGGTCCTCCTCTCCGTCCCTCTGGCCGCTCCTCTTCCTGCTCCTCGGCTGCCTCTGCAGGCTGCTGCCCTTCGGGCTCCTCCCCCTGAACGAATCCCTCTCCTACTTCCTGCAGCAGGGAGGAAGATGATGAGGAGGAGAACGAGGAGGATGATGATGATGATGAGGAGGCCTCCATCTTCTCCTCTTTTAAAGAGGAGTCCAGATTTCTAGAAGTAGCTGGCGTTGGTTCAGGAGAGGGAGGGTCCTGCTCTGTGCCAGGGTCAATTAAGGAAGAGGAGTCCCGCGTCTCGGTGTCTGAGGTGCTGGTGGGCGTCAGCGCCTCCTGGTGGTCAGGCTTTGACTCACTGCAGACGGGCAGAGCTGAGGAGGAAGAGGCCATGCAGAGGGGAGCGGCGGCATCTCCGACACGGTCGTCGTCTGTGCTCATCCTGCGGCGCTTCACGGGCGTCGCTCCTTCATCCTCACCTGAAACAGTCAATACACCAATCAATGACAGCAGAGCGTCCTGCACGGAAACCACGGAGGAAGCGACTCTGATCTCCGTACCTTTGGACTTATGGTCCTTGGCCTCCAGCTCCAGAGCACTGCGCTGCTGCAGACAAAGACGACAGCGACCCAGCAGCTCCTGCAGGGCGGGGCTGAGGGCGGGGTCAATGTTTGGAGGAGGCTGGATGGAGAGCAGCAACACCAGAGCCCTCAGGTCCTGAAATGAAAGAACAGTTAGAGCAGAATAAACTAGGAAGGAAGGAAGGAAGGAAGGAAG
>NW_015150678.1:332507-345533 GCF_000732505.1 Cyprinodon variegatus | reverse complement strand
AAGGAAGGAAGGAAGGAAGGAAGGAAGGAAGGAAGGAAGGAAGGAAGGAAGGAAGGAAGGAAGGAGCAGCTGTGATGAGTTGAGGTTCATACAGCATTGAGGAGGCTGCTGGTCTTGTTCAGCTCCACGCGATGAACTGCCAGCTCAGGCTGAAGGTTGCTTTGTTCCGTCAGCAGGTTCGTCTCCAGAACGCTGATCAGGTTGGAGCAGCTGGGAGCAGAGAGCACCTGGATCTACAGACACACAGAGGGTCTCCATGTCAGACTGTTTCACAGAGCTGCTGTGGGGCCTACAGGTAACCGCAGGCGGCTGTGCTGCACCTTGGGTAGGAAACAGGTGAGGAAGGAGTAGACCACGTTGTTGTTGAGAAACGTCCTCTCGTCCATCAGGATGCATTTGATGTACTCGCTGAAGGCGGGGTCTTCACACAGCAGTTTCACGCAGGTTTTAGCCATAACAGACTGAAAAAAGCAGAAAGATTCATTCATGTTTGCTGGAGTGAACTAGGATGACAATAAAGGCTGGCAGGCGTGTTCAGACGGACGCATCAGGGTACCTGTGACTGACACAGTTCTGTCCACAGTTTGGGGAAGAGTGCAAGATGAAGAGGGAGTCCTTCATACGCTATCAGCACGCCTGACAGGAAGAAAACACCAGGGTTAGACGCATCCACAGGGGCATATTTACCAGCGTTATAGCCACCCCCCGCGTACTCAGTTTGACGAGCGTGTCGGTAAACTTCTCGCAGTTGATGGCGACGCGACACAAGAGGTGGATGAACTGATGGTAGGACAGGAAGTAGTCCAGCAGCATCCTGTCGTACACCTCGTCTTTACCCTGAGGGACACAGAGCAAACCTACAGATCACTGCCAGCAAGAAGCTGCGATGGGACAGGAAGTGATGCAACAGCGGAGGCAGGCGTACCTTGCTGCTCTCCACCAACGAGGGCAGCAGACACATGTTGAGCTCCGGTCTGGGAGGCCGGATGTTGTTTTTGGCCCCCATCAGCTTGATGTTCTCTCGGCAGGGCAGGTAGGGGCCAAAAGACACTGCGACGCAGGAAGAGAGTTACGCAACATTATCATTTATAATCGACATAAAAATAAAAGCACAGAAGGGCTGATAAGTTTAAAATGTTTAGAAATCTAAACAAAATAAAAAAGCAACTCACTGGGGATGTTGCTGTGATGGTAGGTGCAATGGTTGTGCTGCAGGAACGGCACCAGGGTGTGCAGGAAGTCATGTGGACTCAGGAGCACCAGTTCCTTCAGAACATCTGGAGAAATAAAGGGACAGAAACGTAAATATAGAAACCATCACTATAAAAACAGATTGATTTTTAAATATCAGCTGAAAGAAAGATGGAAGAGTGACTGAAGGTTACCGAGGCAGATGTTCCGCAGCTCGGGGGGGCTGTAGGAGTTTAGGAGAGTCAGAAGCTTGTGTGCGAAGTCGATCCTCTCCTGCCACTGGATCAGAGCCTGCTTCACATCTGATAGAACCAGGAGAGAAATCAGATCTACTCTCAATTCATTACTCCCCAAAACACACAAGTGGGTCAGAAACAGCCGGCTGATCAACAATATAGAGAGAAGTTCAAAAATCTGATCAGGTGGAAACTATTCAGAGGAAACTTGTCTTGAATTAAAAAGCAGAAAATGGCTTCCTGTAACTTTACAAATACACACGCCTCGCTACACCTGTACCCTACACAACGCAGGACACACAATAAGGCTGAAAGGCGGCTGAAAAAATGTTCTCTATTTTTTTTAATCTCTTCCACTTGAGTTTGAGGTTGATCCTGCAGACCGGGTGGTTCATCCATTTGTTTTCCTGCGGTTCAATTTCCCTTGCGTTGACACGGAGTGGTTGCTGGTTTTAAAAGTTTCCTCATGGCAATGCAGGTGTTTTTTACTGAGACATTTGGTTTGGCTGAATAGATTCATTTTTCTGAGGGTACACAAGTTTGTGGCATGGGATTTGGTTTGTGAGGCAATAACGATATTTATATGCCTCTTCCTCAGATGAGCTGTCTGCGTCTGCCATGTCTTTGTTTGATACCTTTTGGTTTTCTTCTTCAGACTGATGTCTTGTCTGTTTTTTAAAAAAAATTCTCGCACGACTGGAGAATCCGTCCGAAGAGGGCAAAAAATCGTAGAGCGTATGCCCGGCTTAAAAGGACTGAGCTGACATATAGTTAACTTTAGCTGATAGCAAGAAGCCTAAATGCCTTATAGCTCTGATCCTTTTGGATTTAGGGACATGAGCTGCTTTGATGTTTCAGCTGAGGTAAGGATCTACATTTCTTAATGAAAAAGTACAAAAAAAAAATACTGCTGGCACGCCTGACTGTCTAATCATGCTAGTTGTGTGCGTTTCAATTATTAATCTTTTTCTTAAATTAAGAAAATAATAAAAATTAAACAAAAAATGCTGAGTAAATTGATTGTTTATAAAATTTGATGTTTAGCTGAAGTTCTGGTTGTGCTCATAAGAGATCAGAGATGTTATTTTTCTACAAATACAGATGTTTACAATAATAATTACAGATGTATCCTAAGACGACGAATAAATCAGGCATATACCCCATTTACGCTACCCTTGAAAAACCGTGCCGAGCTCAGTAACTGAGATAACTTATGGTGTGTTAATGGAAAGCAAACTGAAGTGAACCAAGCTAGACACAACCGGACCGAGATAACTGCAGACCAGTTGCAGAGGTGGGCTCGGTTCTCGGTTCTCTGATTTCAATAATGGCTTCAAAAGCCGAAGTACAGCAATAACAATCAAGCATAACTTTCTGAATGTGACGGGTGCCGCCATTTTGATCTGCTTGATTCCCTCCTTCTTCGTCTTCTTCTTCTTGTGTTTTATGGCGGTTGGCAAACAGCTTTTGGTGCATTACCGCCACCAACTGCTTGATTTCTTCCTTCAATACTGGCAGTAATACCGCAGATCGTCACTAGGAGGCGAGGAACCGAGATAGTGTGATGTGTAAACAGTTGTCGAACCGAGCTCCTCCTGGTTAACTGATCCGAGCTTGGACCGGTCTCGGCATGGATCGGTTTTTCAAGGGTAGTGTAAATGGGGTAATAGAAGGAGAAATTTATTCTGACTCCTCCTCTACGTCAACAGCTCTGACAGAAACTTGGACCCGGCTCCACCAGAACCAGTTGGAATGTTCTGCTGGAAGCTGCTGTAGCCAGCAGTGTAAACTGGGAGGAGGTCTGACCTTTGCGTTGCAGGTACGGCCGGGTGGACTTCAGGACGGACAGGAAGATGGAGAGCAGCTCCACCAGGTCTCCGGTCACGTGGCACGCCGTGGCCTCGTGGTACATCATGTGCAGCGTGTTGAAGGACTGAAGGGAGGGGAAACAAAAACACATCACTGTTTCTGACACAAGCAGAGTAAACCGGTTCTTTGTCATGATAAGCCCGGCTTTAGGAGATTAGTCTCTGTTCTAAAGGGTGGAAATTTAAAACGCCAACAGATGTAGAGTTAAGGTGGTCCTCAGCCTACCTCCGTCATGAGGATGAGGCCTCTGTTGAACACAACCAGGAGTCTGTCCTCGTCGTTCTCCAGCAGAACTCTGAAGGCACTGAAAAGAGAAGCAGGAAAAGGATTCAGAAGATGAGCCTCTTTACTCCGACTGGACGGCGTGTGAGTGAGGGCAGACCTGATGAGGGTGGTCCAGCAGGAGCGTCCGTCCAGGCAGCGCAGGTAGCAGCTGATGGTGGTCTTCTTAAACTGTTTGATGTCCTCCAGCTCCTCCTCCTTCATGTCAGGCCGCTGCGCCACGAAAAGCTGCATCAAGTTGAAGAGCTCCTCCACCGCCTGCAGGGGGCAGCACACGCTCAGACGCTCAGAGTGGCTTTGACCTTTCCTGCTTCCATCAAATCGTGACTTTTAAGTGATCAAAATAAACCAGATTGTGTTTGAATCTGAGCTATAAGACAAAACAGAAGCATCTAAAGATATTTTAATAGTTTTATATATAAATATAATAAATCAGGCAGCTTCACTCCAACTACAAATCAGCGGTTTATAAAACCAGACAGTCTCAACAGCTTAGAATGTTTCACGTACTACAAAATTATTTTAAAAAACAGAGCGAGTCAGTCAGTTTTTGCATCATATCCGTAGTTATCTGATTGAAGTGTTGTGAGAGCGATCAGTGAAGGACGTTCGCTGAATACTTTTCTATTTTTAGTTAACGGTGAAGTGAACGGATCAGTTTTTTAGTAATGAACGAGAGCGACGTTCACCCCGAGAGGAATGAGCGACACACTCAGCTCACGTTTATATTCAATTGATTACGATTCTTTTCATTGAATAATGTCAGGTTTTAAGGCACTTATTACAGCAACAGCTTGGCAGACCAGCATGTCTACTGCTAGTACTATTCTGCTCCAATCAGACTCCTCTGCTGGTGTTTCTGATGCCAGTTTAACAGAGTGCTTGGCATAGTTTGATCAACTAAGGCTACGTTCACACTGCAGACTGAAGTGACCCTAATCCGATTTTTTTGGCTAAATGCGACCTGGATCTGATCTTTTCATGCCAGTCTGAACAACAAAGATCTGATTTTTTTCTAAAGTGACCCAGGCAACTTGGCCATGTGGTTCTGAATCCGATACGAATCTTTTCAAATGCGACCTGTGTCTGAATGACCAGGTCGCTTTCATCCGACCTGAACGCCATTAAGACCCGACAAAGGTCGCTATTCTGGGTCTTGCTATTAAGAAGCGTCACGAAAAACAACAACCATGGCAGAAGATGATGCGGAGAGCAGTATTTATGTTTAACCACCTTTAAAAGATTGTGCTTTTATGGTTGGGAAAGATCGCTACATGCGCTCCAACACTACTATTGATCATTGGGGTCATTGATGATGCCACGGGCTCGGGACACGCAGCGCTGGGATGAAATGTCTTATATGGAGGGAAGAGGAGCCCCCATGATCCTCTCTGCTGTTCTCACATTCTTCCAGTCTGAGGCGCTGCAGCCTCCACACCACACAGTGAGACAGCTGGTCAGAACACTCTCTATGGTGCTTCTGGAGACGGTGGTGAGGATTGGTGGGGGCAGGTGGGCTCTCCTCATCCTCCACAGGAAGTACATGCGCTTTTGTGCCCTTTTGACCAGTGAGGTGGTGTTTACAGTCCAGGTGAGGGTATCTGCGATGTGCACTGCTGGCAAAACGTGTCTGTGATGTGTTCTTCCTGAAGTTGACGATGGTCTCCTTTGTTTTCTCCACATTCAAGAAAGCAGCACTCTGCATCTCCTTTCAGAGCTTCATTCAACATGCTACTATTAACGCAACAGCTAGCACTGAGGCAACTCTTTCACCAGGGAGCCATCTAGTTTTTCTGACTCACTATGTTTGCTCTGACGCTTGTTATCTGGTCAGACGTGGGCCGGTAAGAGAATTTTTTGCCGCACCCTGGCTGCTACAAGCTTGAATATCATCAACATATTTATGGCCGTGAAAGAAACACTAGCTAACAATGTTCCCACTCAGGATTTTAGCATGCATACAAAACAATTAACTGTTACGAATTAAAATCTATAGAATTGAAGAAAATTAACATGTTACAGTCCCAGCCATACCTTTTTTTTGTTTTTATAGCACTAGTGGTGCTTTTTTGGACAGTAGGCGAACAGGAAAGGGGGTATGAGAGTCATGACATGCTGCAGAGACAGCTGGAAAGGACCACAGGCCGGGTTTGAACCCAGGTCGACCGCGTCGAGGACTAAAGCCCCCATACGTGGGTTGTGTGCGCTAACCACTGCACCACAAAACTGAACTCAGTAGATTTTCCCCCCAATAAAACTGAAGGATTATTTTCCATCTACTCACCCCTGGATACTGGCTGGCGTGCGGCGTCAGGTTCTTGAAGGCCCACTGGATGTTCTGGTGCGACGCCAGTTGGCGGGTGAAGGCGGGCGACTGCTCGCAGCACATCCGCAGGATGCCGTAGTAGGCTGGCAGCATGCCTCGGTTAAACAGCACCACCTCCTGGTCGTCGTGGTCGGCCAAAATGTAGTTGAAGGCGATGTTCTTGGTGACTACCGGGTTCTGAACCACCAGCCTGACGTTCTCAGGACAGTCCACGCACACGTTGTACCAGAAGGACAGCAGCGCCTGCTTGTTGTGGTTGGTGGCGATGGCTGGCTCCGACAGCTTCGGCTGGAAAAGCAGAGAATGGAAGGAAAAAAAAACGACATGACTAAAGCATATCTCACGTTCATTAAAAGATATCAAAGGAATTTTGGGTTTTGATTAATTTCCACAGCAGACCAGATGTCCTGCTAGAGGAAAACCAACATGGCCGTACCTGGAAGAGGTTCCACAGATCCATGAAGTAACCGGAGAACATGAGCTTCTCAGTCTTGGAGATGAGGCAGTAGGTCATGAAGCTGAAATACTGCACCAGCTTGGTGGTGCCGTGAACGCTGGCGTCCACATACAGCTTGGCCCGACCCAGCAGTCCCAGCAGCAGGTTGTAGACCTGATGCAGCACCAAGGTGGTGTCGGGAGACAGCGGCAGCTCACGGGTGGGCAGGTGGAGGGAGCGCGTGGAGCGGAACATCTGGCGGAAGGAGTTGCTGGGGATGAGAGAGACCAGGAGGTACGCGGCGGCTGCAGGGAAGACGGAGAGATTCTGTTAAACTTCAGCTTAACTGCAGGATTAAACAGCTTCAGCGTCTCTGAGAGGCTGCTGGGGTTCCGTTATGTTTTAAAGAGCAGGTGTGGTTCTGCTCCGACAGCTTTAATCATCTGATTTTCTGCTTTGATTAACGCAGCAGCTTTCTCACATGTGCGAACTCGAGGGTAGTTGTGTGCCAGAAGGAAACGCTCCACCCAGCTCTCCATGTTCTGCAGCACCCAGCTGTGGGCCAGTTTGTTCCTGGGAGTTTGGACAGCCAGCCAGTCCAGACACTGGGACGGGTTGTACTCGATGACCTGTCAGGAAGCCAAGGGGACAAACATCAGTCCCTCACGCTGGTTTTTAAACACACTTTCTTAACAACATTAAAGAAAAACAAGCGTCCGCCAGAAGCCAGACATTAATGTATATCTTTATGCATCTCGACAAATCGGGCTGTTAACTCCTTGGAAGATGTGAAATAAACACAAAGATGTATTTATTGAACCTCATTGTTTTGGTTTTGAAACCATATAGATTTGAGTCAATTTTTTGGACGTCTGCATTGCTTATAAAAGAATTTAGTATCAAATAAATGTAATAAAAAATAGGGCTGGACGATAAATCGAATAAATTCGATTCGTTCATGTTTTTTTAAAGTCCACGACTTGAAATTTAGCTAAATCGTAAAATCGAGAACTTCTCTTCTTCTGCATTTTTTATTTGTGCATTTGCTTCCTTTCCTCCTCCTGCCTAACAGCATGCTGCACCATTTACTAAACGCCATGGCCGCTGCTCAATCTGAAGTTGTTTGAATCTATTTTGAAGAGAGAAAGTCCACCTGAAAAGGAACTCTTCAGTGCATTCAGTTCCTCCAGATTACCATCCTGCCGCTCAGACCCCCGTACATTGGCGCTGCTATGTCACTAGGAATCCAATTCAACAGCAGCCTATGGCCCGGTCGCCTCCTCGCGGTTTGCCATGGCGGCTAGAAGGCGTTTTTCATGTAGGTAATCCAAACTGGAGGCACCAGGATAATAAAAGCGAACAGGTTTTACCGGCAGATTTTGGCATTTTAAGTTATTTTAGGTGTTAATAAACTGTTTCAGAGTAGTGATCATAGCGCTCTGCATCATCAGTGCTGCCCGTCTTTCTGCCAGCTCCCAGATCAGCGATGCGCTGCAGACAGCATAAGCGTTCATTTTTTTTAAAGGCGTGGTTTCGTGGGGGCATCTAAAGGGACAGGCATGGTTGTTTATGTTCAAAGATATATCTTGCTGGAAAGTTTTTCCAAGATCTCATACAGCACCTTTAACAGCCACAGATGGCAAATCATACCGCCTTAAATATGCATTTTCCGGGCCTCTGACTTTTAACTTGATGACTAATTTGATGTGATAAAGCTTATAGTTAGGGTGGCTCAGGTTATCCTGAGCTATCTCTATAGTTATGCTGCTATAGGCTTAGACTGCTGGAGGACATAGGGACCCCTTTTTCATCACTCTGCTTCCTTCTATCTCTATTCTCCCACTCTGCAGAATCTGTTAGTTCAATCTCTAACGTTCTGCTCTCTCTGCTTTTCCTCAGAGTAGCTTTGCCTCGTCTGTTCCTGTTTGGCTGTGACGTCATCCTGGAGAGAAATATCAGCTGTGCTGCTGCCATCAACACCTTTATTTATAGAGGCTGAAGATCAGCTTGTTTTCCAGTGTAGTCCTGTTTCCCTGACTGTGACTAACTGGATGTGCTCTCTTCATCCTCTGACATGTGAGCTGGCTCGGAGCTCGTTTGCCTGGCTGTGTGTTTCCTGGACGGGGCCGCCTTCTACAGCTGCTTTTTCTATGTCTGCTTCTGTCTCCTTGAACCCCAGTCAGCCTCAGCAGATGGCCGCTCACACTGAGCCTGGTTCTGCTGGAGGTTTCTTCCTGTTAAAAGGGAGTTTTTCCTCTCCACTGTCGCTCCAAGCATGCTTAGTGTGAGGGATTGTATTTGAGTCAATGAGTCGATGCAATCAACTGGTTTTTCTTAGATAGAAAATTGAATCAATTTGACTGGATGATCTGGTTGAACTGTAAAGTGCCTTCAGATGACGTGTTGTTAATTTGGCGCTATAGAAATAAACTGAATTGAAAATTGAATTGAATTACTACCTCATCACTTCACCTATAAGAAGATTAAAGGCTCTGCATATGATGTTAGGCAAACGTAGGATACGAAAAGGAAACACTAGAATCCAGAGTTTATGCATTCTGCTTCTCAGTGTCTTCATGCTTTAGACACCGTGTTTCATGAAGCTCTGAGTTTTAAAACAAACTCAACATCTTTCACTCATGGCTTCCTGTATTCTTAGGTTGGTCGTTTTCCTCTTTCCTTTCAACATTAGATTCACAGGCATCCTTTAATTTATTAAACTATTACTAAGACTACTTCCTCATTTGATCTCACCTTTGCTGACTTATGTTCATTGACTCTTAACATTTACTTTGCAGCACAATCAGCCTGGAATCTGTTTAACCATGAACTGCTGTCTTTCTATTCCTTCAAGGATCTTCTAAACAATTTAGCACAAACAGATTCCATACGCCACTGTTTATACGGATTTAGAAGAGTGGGTTTCATCGACATATATCATTTATATTAGACTGTTTTTTCTGTAAATAACTTTTTAACTGTATTATTGTCAGAAGGCTCTTGTTAGAGATCTTTGATCTTAAAGCTATTATGGAGGATTTTTTAAAAGACCCGCCCCCTGCACTTGAATAATATGTTTAAAATGTGCTGTTCTCATAGCTCATACAAGCTTAACGGTGTCCAGATACATTCTGGGATATGTCTGCCTCATCTGAGGCCTTTCTTTTCTTCTCATACAGTTTGTAAACACTTTTTCAGCCATTTTCAAAGAACTGCGGTGAAGAAGTTGAGCTTCAATGACTGTCTGAAACCGTAGCTGATCCCAGCTATACAGGACGGACTTATGGAAACATATCACCAAAATGATTGATAATTAGAAGGACCACTTATTTAGATGATCCATCCGGAAATAAAAGATCGTCCTCTTAACCTTTAAAGATATTTATTCTGGTTTAAAAAAAGAAAATCGTGGATGATATAATGATAACAGCTGCCACTGTGTGATAAACCTAAAATAAAAACATGAAAAATTCAAGGACTTTAAAAGATGGTTGTATTTTGATGGCCTTCAAGCCGTCAAGCTTATTTTTTTGGCTCCTTATGCTTAGAACTGAATAATTTAAACTAAGGGAACGGCTCTCCATAAAACCTTTCAGAAAACCTTCATTGAAGGGAAGCTATAACATGAGCATGAAGCTGTTTAACCTAATTATTTTTACGCATGGTCAAATGTGTTTCTTTCTATTTTTATTTTTAATTTTGTTTGTTCAGTATGTTAGTTGAATAAAAGAAAATTAGCAAATTTTACAATAAAAAGAACAAATAAAAACTCATTTGGGTTACAAACCTCCCAGATTCTCTGGAGGATGTAGGAGGCGAAGGAGGGCATCCCCGGGGGTCCGCCTGCAAACTCCATCAACATTGTTAGCAGCTTGAAGAACGGATTGGCAGCCTGAAGGAAGACAGGGTATGATGTAAGCGGGATGGTAATAAAATAAAAATAAAGAAATCGGGTTAAACTGCTTCTGTTTTTTGATTTTTGGAGAATGTGAGCTTCCTTATCAACAACCATTACCTCAGGGGTGAGTTTGGCGATGGAGGTGAAAAGCATCGACACAATCTAAGGAGAAAAGATTTATTATTGCTCAATCATTAAAATAAAGAAAACAACTATGGCTGCTACAAAAACTGAACTGATTCTACAAAAAAAAAAAACCTACGTGTTCAGCCAGACGGTTGTTATAGCGACAAAGGCTGAAGATGAGGTTGCAGGTCTGTCTGATGTTGATGCCGTCTCGGATGTGCTGGAACAGGAAGGGGAAGCCTTTCCCTCCGGTCAGAGCCGCCATGTCGCTCTGGGACAGAGTCAGGTGTCTGTGTGGATAGATTCACAGAAAGACGTGAATCCCTTCGTACCAAAAAGAAGGAAATCTGCTGCACCGGATCTGCAGCAGGGAGCCGTACCTCTCAGAGCGAGACTGCTCCACCAGCAGAGCGATGAGCGCAATCATTTTCTCCAGAGCAGCCGGACGGTACTTCTCCTCCGCTAAAGACAGGATGTCCTCCTCTTCGTCCTCCTCCTCTGCCTCCTCCTCTGACAGCACCTCCACCTGAGGCTGAGGAACAGCACAGCCCCGTTAGACAACATTAGCATCACCTGCTTGTTGTGGATTTTCTCTTAGGATTGAAACGTCACCTATCTGTTTCTAGACTTACGTTTTCAGGCCCTTTGGTCCCCATGTAGAAGTGCACCATGATTGAGATGGCTTGTAGTGACAAGAGGAACTGACTCTGTCGACACGGGAAGAAAGGAAACCCGGAACTGAGCTTTTAGATCTTTAAAGGATCACAATCACCCGATTCTTCCTGCTGTGAGCTGGCTATTAGTAGTCCCATTTACACTACCCTTTTGAAACCGTGCCGAGATCGGTCTGAGCACGTTAACCGAGATAACTGGTGACTGTAAATGTACGCAGAACTGAACCAGACCGTCCCAGACACGACCGAACAGCGCTAAAGTTCGTCAGTAGGTCTCGGCGCGGTTCAGTTCTGGCTCGATTCTCAGATAAAGAATGCATGAGCAGACAGCGTCACCTCCTTACAGTCAGCCTACGTAATCAGGAAATTTAAGACATTTATAAAAATACTAGCTTCCCTACCGTGCTACAAGATTTCCATTGATAATTCTGCTTAGCAGGTTGATGAACCTCAACTTCTGTCATTGCTTTCTGCGTCTGTAAGACCTGAGTAGACTATTGTTTGTCGTATCCACTTCCCAAGTAAATTTACCAAAGGCAGCCTTCTTCGCCTGACTCAAACTTCCTGAATGTTACGAGCGCCGCCATGTTGGTTTGCTTGTTTACCTCTAGAGAGCAGTAGTACCATAGATCACCACTAGGAGGCGAGGAACTGTGCTAGCGTGGAGTGTAAACTGTTGTAAGGAACAGAGCTCGGCACAAATGGGTTTTCAGAGGGTAGTGTAAAATTCCATCATTTTACAAACTAAAGGATCCATTAAAAGGATTCGTAAAATCATTATTACAGAACTATGATCTAAGCAGCTTTAGAAATGTCGACCCAGATTCTCCTATTTTTACGAGGTTTGCCTGCTTGAATAGCTGAATTAGCTCAAAAAAATATTCAGTCACTGATTTAAACCAGCTGCCCTGAGGAAGATGAGTTATTTGCCATCCGGCTGGACAGCTAGAACAGGCTAGAATAAAACAGACCTCCTCCTCTCCCATCTTGGCGAACTCGTAGAGAAAGGCGAAGTACTCGGTCAGGTGTTTGCTGTGAGGCTTCACGCCGTGCTCCATGATGGACAGGAGGGTCTTGACAAACCGAGTGACACAGGATCGACTTCCGATGTCCTCCACGGGGCCGTCCATGTCATCCGACCTGAACGGGATGCACAGCACAGCTGGTCAGTACAAAATGACATCAGAAACGCCAGAAACCACTGAGTAGAAAAGTTAATACACTTGTAGAGCTTTAATGTTGTAGAAACAAAGAGCTTTTTAAAAACATTTAATGTTAAAACACCCGATGACGCTTAAAGAATCCAGAGTCAAGGGGGTGAGGGATCGTACCCGTCCTCCATTCCAGGCTGCAGGTAGAGGTGGGCGTGAACGGGCCTCAGTCTCTGGATGACATGAATACACAACCTCTGGAACATCTGGAACAAAAAGACAGATTTGTTGTTGTTGTTTTTTTTTAACTCTAGAAACACATTTCTCTCTTGCAGCATCTTAAACTTCTTATTAAGGAAATAAGGATAATCCTGTTTTGGTTACAACTGGTTTTAACCAGGAGTGATGTGTCCTCTAGAGAGTTGGGTTAATTACCAGTTAGACTGGAAACAAACAAATGGTTTAAGGCTTTTACAGCAGCTCAGGAAATCTAGATAGAATTCTTGTTCCCGCCAGTAGTTATTAGAGATGCACCGATCCAATATCATTATCGGTATTGGTCCCGATATTGAAGAAAAAAAAATTTGATAAATTGGCCCAATTCATAGAAAGGCTCAGTCTATTTCTATAATAAATTGAAATTAGTTCAAAATCTTTTCCACAGCAGGAAGGTTTAATCCTTTATGAGGATCTGTCTGTGATTCAATAAATAAATCAGTTTGATCCCTTAGAGGTGAGTATTTGTTTCCAGGAGGCAGTGTTGCCAACTCCTCAGTAAGGAAAGCAGCTATTGGCTGTGCTAAAAGTCGCTAAATGACGTCATCGCCTAATTTGCAT
>NW_015150678.1:328592-329713 GCF_000732505.1 Cyprinodon variegatus | reverse complement strand
CAGCAGATCAATGTTAATCTTAGAGAGGAAAACACAATGGACAAGGTGATTAAGTGACTGACTGTGGCTGTGTGAATCAAATGATGTTATTTATTTAAGATAAAATATTTCAATTCAGTTATTTATTTTAGACCAAATAACATTTTACATTTACAATTTGCGCCGTCAATCCCGGCGCATTCGCGCTTCATTTGCAGTCTGGACGCTGAGGGGAAACATCCTGCGGCTCTGACTGCAGCGCTGAGGGGGACTCCTGTGGGAGCGGGAGAACGGGGTTGGGATGGGGGAGGCGCCCCACGGCAGAGTAGGAACGATACATGCTTTCACGTAAGAGTCTCCAAAAGCCGCCAGTGACACCGTAAAAAGTCGGTAGAATTGTCGCTAGTCGCTTTTTTGAAAAATAGTCGCTGGAGGGGTCTGAAAAGTCGCTAAATATAGCGACAAAGTCGCTGAGTTGGCAACACTGCCAGGAAGGCATTTGTTCTGAAAACATGATTTACTGTTTTTATAATTCCCTTTTCTTGAGGTATAAAAGTGTCCATTTATACAATTCATACCTTCTTATAAAAAGAGAAGTTGATGACAGTTTCTTTAAAAAAAAAAAATCTACAGCAATGATGGTGAGAGCACATGCACAACCCTGTACCCGCTCCCTAGAGGGAACACTTATTCAGCACGTGCTAGCATGCAAGAGCCCATTTCTCCTCGTGCACGCTCTGTTTAAAACTTGCTGTTTGCATCACTCATACAAGCTTACTTTCCAAAAAAACTTCCACTATGTTAGACTCACAACCGGTAAGTGAAATTGGAGACGAGCACGTAGGATGGCCTTACATAAACGTATCACCAGAATGATTGACAGTTAGGAGGATCACTTATTTTGATGATCTACCTGCAAAAAGAAAATCCTGCAATATGCCTTTAAAGATTATCAACGCTGAGGAAAGGTTCAGCGGAAACTGCATAAATGTGTAAACAGCGATGGAGCCGTTTCTCTCCACAAGAGAGCATCCCTCATTCAGAACGGCGTCCACTGCAGGTATATTGTAGCCTGGGTGCCATTCCGAACTTAGTCCCACCCACAACGTTTGAGGTCGGGAAGTTCAGTCTGGCATTGCTCA
>NW_015150678.1:320131-327584 GCF_000732505.1 Cyprinodon variegatus | reverse complement strand
AGAACCGGCTTAGATTTTTTTCCCCCATTCACAATCCATTGAAAATGTAAAATAAAAAAGTTTTTGTTTTTTTGTTTAAAACACCTATTTATTGGGGTTAACTGAGTTAGTGCGAGTATCTCTTAAATGATTAATGAAATAATCGCAAAATGTATTGAATACTAGGATAACCAACTGCTGAACAGGAGCCCTACACTGCAAAAAAAAAATCTAAATCTAAATAAGAGCATTTGTCCTTAAAATAATGGAACAAGACAATTTACACTTAAAATAAGTTTATACTATCCAATTATCTTATTTTAAGAATAAAAAAAAATTATTCCATTGACAAATCATCTTATTTACCTACTTAAATTAAGGTTAAATACACTTAATTTAAGACAGCTTCCCTTATTTTTAGATCGTTTTTGCAGTGTAACGTGTTTTTCTTTCCCACCTGTCTGACGATCTGATTGGGGCACTTTATGAGGATCTGCATCGGCCACCAGTTATCATCAGCCATCCGATCCAAAAACCACTGAAACAGGAAGACGGGAAAAAGGCAACTGAATGAGTAAAATATAGTATTAATTTTTTCAACTGTCCACTACGTGCATCACGTTACATATCTTAATAACTGATGACCGAATCGATGACGCATTAAAAGAATAAATGCAGAAATTATATTAGAAAGAGTGACTGAAGCTCAAACCTCACAGGCTGCCTGGCTGTTGTTGAACTGCTTGGTTAGAAGCTCGATCCACTGCAGCATGGTTGGCTGGATGGAGCGAAATATAAATCAGTTCACCTATTCTGTAATTCCCAACAAATACACTGGCTAAAAACAGAGTATCTAAACTTAAACATACCTTTTCTTTGGAGTGAATAAAAGTCTCAAGAACAAAAGATGTACTCAGCTGCAAAAGAAAGCAAAAAAAACGAAAAGGGTCATAAAGCTTTGAACAAAATGGCTTGTAACGTATCCCACTGCTGATGCCTAACCTTTGCGGTCATGAGGGAGACGGCTTTAGGGTCCGGTAAGGTGCTGGGGATGCTGCTGCACAGCTGCCACATGAACCTGGAAACAGGGAAGGAAACGATGAAGCACAAATTTCCAACCGTCGATTTCATTCGATGGGAGTAAAAAGACGCGGAGCTCACCCGAAATATGTGTGCTCAAAGATGTTTTTGTCCTGCAGAAACTGCATGTTGTCGTGCCAGATCCACTGAAAGTGTCACAGAAAGATTCCTGTATGAGTGCTGCTGATCCGTCTTACTTACATTTGATAAAAAACCAAAACTAAATGGGTACCTCAAGTAAATCAGGAGAAACATCAAAACTAAAATCTTTTCCGTTTTCTTCCTCCAGCTCCACTCTTTTATAGAAGAGCATATAGGCACTGTGCGTCTGCAGGTCAGAATAACACAACAGATCAACTCGGCTGCAAACAGACCCATAAAATGAAACCAGGGTAGAAAGCTTTACCTTCTCAAAGGAGAAGTCCATGAACTTGTCTGTAACGGAGTCGTAGGTTTTTGTCTGACGGGTAAATAAAGGAATAAATCAGCTCTTCCAGTGGAAAGGGTGGTTATATTTGTAAAACCTGCGTCTCATACCGTCATCTCCCCTCCGAAGCACTCGGAGGCCAGCTGGGCGGAGTCAAAGGGTTTCACCTCTGCGTCGTTGAACAGGTACCTGCAGGTTTTTACACACAGGACTGTGGTTAGAGCTGGAAAAGTTACCTGAAAGCTTCCCGATGCCGCCGCATCATGTCCAACCCTCACCACTTGTTGTTCTTGTAGGCGTGCGGGTTGACGATGTCCCTGATGAAGCTGTAGTAATGGCCGCCGTCTGCTGTGCCTGTGTGCACGGTGACGCCGATGAGGTCGTACTCGTAGCTCTCAGTGACGTTCGGCTCGCCCTCGTCCCGAAAACCTGAAGCACAGCGCAGAGGACTTCCATTAAAGAAACCGGCAGAACGCGTCATCCCCGTCGTCGCCATAGCTACTTCTAGACTACAACACCACAGCCATCAAACGCTGTCGTCTTGTACGCAGGTTGGTGTTGATTTTACATTTTAGGTGTCAAGTTTTTTTTTTAATCAATTTCTTTTTTTATCTAAATAATTGACATTCTTTCAATAATTTGAAAAATAAAAAACAAACATCTTTTTAATCGGTCTAATTATTGCTTAGCGGGTTTTTAGCATGTGTACCTGGCGTTTAGTCGATGAAGAGCTCCATTTAAAGTTGGAACGCCTCCCTGTCATGCCTAATCTTTAGCTCCCCTCACTGATTCTTTATCTGTTTTAAATCAGAGCTGGAAGCTACAAAAGTTTCTTACTTCTTACACTGCCTCCTAGTGGCCAGTCTGATTAATTTTAAAAGTGCCTTTAGAAGAAGAATGCATAAATAGCCTATCTATGCAACATGACAACAAATTGCCATGCTAGTAGCTAACTCTGGTTACATGCAAAGACTTTTAGCTTAAATAATGGCTTCCTGTTGGCTTATAATAATTTCTGCTAAATTTATAGTAAGACGGATGTCAATAGGAACTTTCCATTAATTTAAGGGTCTTTTTTCTTTTTTTTTTGCAATATTTAAATTTTTTTTTAAAAAGCAGCAGATCATATTTTCATTTACTGTACTGTTTTAATTACCAACTGAATAAACACAAAATATGTTTTCTTACTAATTCAACTAGAAATATTTATATATAACAAAATGAGCTATTAGATTACTGAATAAAAAATAGAAATGATATATATAAATCAGAATCAGAAATACTTTAATAATCCCAGAGGGAAATTACTTTTGTTACACGCTCCAGTTACAGTTTTATATAATATATACACACATCCAACTATACAATATAATAAAGATAAAAAAATAATAAAAAGAGATACAATATATACACATATAGCTCTTCTGTATAAATATCTGTATGTATATCTATGCATATGTAAAAACTAAATACAAATAAAGTGATAAATCCAAGTAAAGTGATACGTGGCATGCAAAAATAGTGCATAAATGTCAAATGTCAATAAAAAACATTTATAATCACCAGTGCACAGGTAAAACTATCATTTTAGAAAGAGGCTGTGTCATTGCGCTGACATAGCCTGTGATATAGCTCTGTTTTTAACATAATCCAGCCTTCTTCAAAAAAGTGGTTAAATTTACACTTTAATGTGTTAATATTTACAAACAGAATCATATAAAGTTCATTCTGCATCCTTGTTGGAATTGAAGAGTAAATTATCTTGCAAATTTCAGTAAAGCTCTACATAAGAATGAACAGCAGCGCCCTTTAGTGGAAATCGCTAACATTACAACACCGAAAGAAATTCTTTATTTGGGATGTAAACGATCAGATTTTAATCTAAGAAACAATCGTCTATTATTCGTATGATTATTATATGTTTACATCCCTGGTTGGTAAAAAATTAAGTGTTTTGATTAATTAAAGACCGCATAACTAAATAAGTAACTACGTCAAACAACTTCCAACAGAGGAGTGAAAAGAATGAGGAAAAGATCAATTATAAAAAAACAAAAGAAAAGGTGATAATAAAAGGGTTAAACATCAGCAGTATGTTGGTGTAGACTGATGATATGCAAACCACACAGCTGGAACACAAAAACCTGCAACAGATCTTATTATTGGAAGCTCAAAAAGATCCTTTGTGTCGTTTCTTGTGTCGTCTTAATATACAGACTGGTTTCTGCGTAGGTCTGGACATCGTTGACGGCTCATTAACCTTTGCTTTAGTACTATGAGGGATGTAGTTGCCGTTTTGTAAAAGGTGTAAACTATTAAAATTCCTAATGTACGATATAAAAAAAAGGCATATAGATAACATAGAAATCATATTGGATCAATATCTATAATTACCGTATTTTCACGACTATAAGGCGCATATAAACGTCTTTTTTTTCTCCTCAAAATGTGCAGCGCGCCCTTTGGTGCGGTGCGCCCTATGTGTGTTGCTACTGCGGACTTTTGAGACCACCTCATTGAGGAGATGATGAAAGAGTGGCTGAGGGAGGTGAATGTAAGGAGACCAGGTGGTTTTTTCCACTGATCACCATCGCTGTTAATCTGTGACTCCATGCGTGCCAATCTCAGCCGATGTGAAAAACATGGTGAAACAAATGACCGTGGTGCTTATTGCGGGAGATCTGACAAAGGAAGTTCAACTGCTCGACATCGGTGTGAACCGGACGCAGCAGGTGCAGCAGAAGCAGCGAGTTTACATGCAAAGTCAATGGTTGACGCGCGTATAGGCGCAGCAAAAGGTCCCGCAGCGCGTTTTGAGCAGCAGGCGCAGCGCGTCGGGAGCATTTAAGCATCTGACGCGCCGCCAACGCGCTACTGCTGCTCGAGATGGAAAAATTGAAGTTCTGCTGCTGGACAGCAAATATAGGCAAAGAAAGGATAGGGTAGCTCCGCCCAACGCGTGTCAGACACACTTTTGCACCGCGCAGCCAGAACTAACTGGTACAATCTAAACTGCAGGCACCAGGAAAATAAAAGCAAACTTATTCTGCTGGCAGAATAATTCCACGAAAAGTGGAAGGCAGCGCCGGGCAAGTTACGCCACAGTTAGCGGATGGATTGTAGATTCTTGGGCTAACGTGTCTGCTGGCACTGTTGTTTGAGCTTCCGCAAAAGCCGGCATCATTTCCGAGGAGCCGCCCGGCACGGAAAGTGACTCTGACAGCGAAGAAGGGGCTCTATTTTTAAATACGCAGTAGAGGTATTTAAACACAGTAGAGGACATGTAACCTGTATATAAAAAACGCGCCCCTATAGTCCGGTGCGCCTTATGTGTGTGTTAAATACAGTAATGGCACACATAACTGAGACTGCGCCTTTTAGTACGGGGCGCCTTATGGTCGTGAAAATACGGTATCAATAAGCAGAGCGTTCCTGGGTCTGCGTTTGGAGGATGTAATGACTGTAAAATTAATTTTAATGGCTAAAATGCATAACGAAGGAAACTGTTATTCTATTGAAATATTTATTGATGTTTTATCTATTGTCGGTATACTATTGATCTATTGATCAATATATATTGTTATTAAATTATTGTCCAGCCCTAATATGGTCATTTCATGATTTAATAAACTTAATATATATTGCTTTATGAAAAAGGAAAATTATGCTTCATATAATTCTTTATTTCTTCTGTAAATGTGATTGAAAGCAGTTGGAGAAAGGAGGTTAAACCCCCTCAGCTAAGTATTTTGGTACAAACCGTCTTTGCGCTCCCCTTTGCCCATGAGGAAGTCCTCAGTGTAAGGAGTCATGTCGAGGCGCAGCGGGAAGGAGAAGTGTGTGTTCACCTTCTCCTTCATCATGGTCACCATGTTGAAGGTGTACCTCATGGTGTTGAAGCTCAGGATGCGCGGCAGTTTCTTGAAGCAAGCTCTGCGGGATCAAAAGATGGAGGATGGTGAGAGGACGCATCGCAGGCGCCTATTTTACAGCAGGGCGCTCAGATTCGCTCCCACCTTTTCTCTGCGCGGACCTTCTTGCCACACTGGGAGCAGGTGTACATGTTGTCACCTTCCAAGGTGTCTTTGATCGTCACCTCATCTAGAGACTCCTGAAGAGGGAGAAGAACAGAGAGCTGGAATGAAACAGCAGCAAGTGGACGTCAACTTCGGACCTTTAAGTTTCCCAAGTGTCCCACTTACATAGATGTTCTTCATGTCCGCCACTTGGCATCTGACTGTATAAAACTCCTCTGCTGTCTGACTGACGTGCTCACAGTCCTGTAAAGAAACAAAAAAAAGGCAAATAGAAACAGCTCACCACATGATAAAACCTGATTTTCTGTTAGATCAGATGCATCATTGGATCCGGTTTGTTTGGCCTTAAGGTTTCTGACACACTGTGACCCAAAATGGACGCAAGTGAGGCAAAGAGGAAAATCTGCAGCCATTCAATGAACCGAGTCATTCATAAACAGTTCAGGTAGACAGCAGGTTGTACAAAAACAACATTTCTATGGTAAAACTGTTCATTGTTGCTTGGTAGGAAGAAAACGGCAACATGTGCTTCTGTGGGATGAAGATAATTAATGCTGCCTTGAACAGGGCTGTTAAACTAAAGATGGATGACTGGATGCGTCAACATCTGGGTAAGAGAAGTTATGTGAGAACAACACTGCAAAAACGACCTAGAAATAATTCAACGTTTCTTAAATTAAGTGTAAATTAAGGGTACTATGTACTATGTATGGATTTGTCATTCCCAGATCTCAACTACTAAGTACCCTTAATTTAGGTACATAGTACATAGTACCCTTAATTAAGGGTACCCTTAATTAAGGGTACTATGTACCCTTAATTATGTACCCTTGATTTGCCAATGGAATGAGTATTTTTACTCTTAAAATAAGATAATTAGATAATATGCACTTGAAATAAGACAATGCAATAGTTTTTTTTCTTATTTTAAATGTTAACTGTCTTGTTCCATTGGCAAATACCCCATTTACACTACCCTTTTGAAACTAAAAATAACTATAGAGTGTAAATGGAACGCAACAGAGCTGTACCGTGCCAGACAATTGTACCACACTAAGTACACACTGGTACTAGTTCAACAGTAGGTTCGGCAGGTTTTCCGACGTGTCTGGCTTTGCCATTCCCAGATCTCTTCACCTGTTCACAACATAAACTTTTTCTTCATAGCCTATTAATAAATGGCATCAAAAGAGCAGGGTGCAACCTGGGATGATGCAGAGACACTGAAGGATGTCTAACATAAACAAACATAAGTTCCTCAACGTTATAGACGCCACCATTTTTTTTTTGCGTAATTCCCGCCTTGAGAGCTGTAGTATCGTGGAACGCTGACAGCAGGCGAGAAACCGTCCTAGTGTGATGTGTAAATTGTCGTAAGAACCAAATGCACTTATTTCAAGAATGACTTATTTTGATTTAGACTATTTCCATGCAGTATGAACAATTAGAAAAAACAGATCAGGCTCAGCAGGCAAGAATAGGTCCTTGTCACAAAAGTATGACTGGATATCTGCATTTATTGTAAATTTGATCAAAATAACAGACTGGTTCCAATCGTGTTCATTTAAAATTGGAAAACAGCAGAAATCAACTAGAAATCAGTTCTGCTCATAGTCTGTATTATACAGATTGTTTCACTGATGATCTGCTCAAGGATGAAGATACATTCTATTTTAAAGATATAAATAACTTTAACGCATTTAATATTTTTTTTAACAGCCCCCCTTTTATGCTTATTTGTTTTTGCAAACATTTAGTTGTGTATGTTTTATTTCCTTTTGAAAAAGATTTAAAAACATTAAGTTAAAATGGCTTCATGTTTAAAGTCGTATGGAAATCATATTCATTCTGGCTCACACATGTATATAAATGTATTCTTTATCAGAATATATTGTCCCAATTTCTCTTTAAAAAAAAAATCCTGTCTTAA
>NW_015150678.1:317908-319353 GCF_000732505.1 Cyprinodon variegatus | reverse complement strand
AAAAACAGGAAAACTGATCTCAGACCAATTTAAAAAACTCACCAAGGAAACCACATTGTTGGTGATAACGCCTCCAAATAGAGTCTTCACTGTGTTTTTCTGCAGAAAAACACAAACAAAAGCAACTACTTAGTTATATCACCCTCACTAATTAGCTTCTCTCCTTTATTTCCGTTAATATTCAGAATTATCGGACTTTCTTATTTAGAAACAAAACTAAGACCGTATCTGTTTGACAGCAGAGCCTTTAGAAAGAGGAAGTGTGTACCAGCTCAGGGGACATTTCTTCTATCTTAGTGATGAGGTCGGTGAAGAACTCCGTCATGTCCTTCTGCTCGCCGGTGTTCAGAGGCTGCTTGTCCATTGTGTAGGTTTTACAGAAAGGTCGAGGGTTGTAGGCCTTCCTCTCACTCTCCTGAGAACAGAGACAAAAATAAACAATCTGCATCACGACGAGAGCTTCTATTATCTATGAGAACCGTGTGAAGGAGCTCCAACTGACATCTAACAACGTTTTCATATCTGCTGAAATGTTGGACATTTTGTCATGTGACAGCTGCAAACTTCAGAGCAGGGGTGGGCGATATATTGAATATGCTCGATATATTTTGAGTTGGCCTCGTCGTTTGAAAAAGCGATCCCATATGAGAGAAAAAGGAACAGATGGAGGGAAATCACAGATTATATTTATTATGTTATTTAAAGCCGGGCGTACACTGTACGATTTTCAAGCCAACTTTCCAGTCATGCGAGAATTTTTTGATGGGGCCGACTATCAGGGGCGATCGACCTCTCACGGCCAACTCCTGATCAGGAATCGTGAGGTGTGAGAACATCCATCGTGAGATGTGAACTCACACTGTACGATGAAACTCTGTGGTTTTGTCGTACAGTTTGAGCTCTAGCAGCGTGAAACGATCGGGGGGAAAATTGCACAGTCTACGCCGTGCTTAAATGTTTTTAGATAATCTAAGACCTGTGATGTGATCTTGCTCACAGGTTTCTTAATTTGACAACCTTTTGTTCTTCCCAGCACAAAGATCAATGCTAATAGTTGGTAGATGCTCTGATAATGCTCAAATATTTGGACAGTATTTACTTTTGTTTATGTAATTTTAGGTGATTTGCTTTTTTCTTTCTTTTTTTTATTATGCAATGTGTTTATTATTGCGTGTTTTTGCTTTTTTCCCCGTTTGGTTGCTGGGATTTTGTTAAAGTTTTAATGCTAACACCTAAAGACATAATGTGGCAGAAAAGCTTTGAGCTGGTTAAAATAAATTTGAGAAGTAATTGGAAACCAAAAGTTTGAAGTATATTGAGTATATCTCTGCAATTTCTATGCACTCTATTGATATGAAGGTAATTTAAATATATCAGTTCTGATTTTATATATATATATATATATATATATATATATATATATATATATATATATATATATATAT
>NW_015150678.1:312230-317340 GCF_000732505.1 Cyprinodon variegatus | reverse complement strand
ATATATATATATATATATTGTTTGAGTGCAACACGTTGATAAACCAGTGTGCGTCAAAGTACATGAACGTTATTTGAATTGTTCCAGGACAGTTATATAGTATTTGAGTTAGGCTCAGTTCTGCCAACACGTCGTGAGTGATTTAAGACGTAAGATGGGTAGATGTTTTTGGTTTTTTTTTTTTTAGTTAACATGCAGGTTCATAACTTCTAAATCTGTATATACCAGTTAATTTCTGAAATACTAAATTAGCTGACAATTATTTCAATAATTGTCTCAGTCCTAATCTAGATTATATCTTGGTGCTAAAATGGCCTAGTCAAAGTACAAATCTCAGAATCAATGGCAGGGCTTAAACATCTTATCTGACTGAGCTGTTTTGTAAAGAGCAGGTAAAAGAAGTTATCTTCTTCATGTGTAAAACCGACAGTTTAGCTACAGCAGTAGGTGGTTCTATAGAGAACTGATTCAGGACATGAATTATTTAGCCTCAGCTTCAGTTAAATACGACTCTTTTTTTAGTCTATCATTAATTTAAGACATTTTAATACCAATTAAGGCCTAAGCCTTTTATTTTCAAGAATTCAATGCCTTTTAAGACTTTTTAAGGACCCGCGGGAACCCTGCATTAAAAATGAGGCTGTAATCTAAAGAAACCTGGTAGTATTTTTAACAGGCCGGCCTTGCTGGTTGAAATCTTACCATGAGATAGGTGAACATCTTCTGCAGCTCCAGCAGCGTGGTCTTGTGTTTGATCTCCTCAGAGTACTGCACACATTAAATAATCTCTGTTAGGAACTGAACTGTTTCTGAGCCCGTCCTCTTGCCGTCTGACCTGTGGGTTCTGACCTTTGCGGTGAAGACGGCTTGGCGGGCCTCGGGGATCATGTACAGCTGCTGGATTGTTGACGCCATGTAGCAGGTCGCTCCAAGGTTTGTAAGTCCAACGAAGCGGCACTCTGCCCGAACGTCGTCGTGGGGCCAGTAGTCCCACTTATACGGGGCGTGAGAAGCTGGAAGGAAACACCAGAAATCACTGATCGCACCTTTAGTCACTTGGAGGCTGATCTTTCATAGAATAATGTTCCCGTCTGTCCAGCATAAGTCCCACATGAGGGGAAGCATCTATTGGAGGCAGACGGATCTCACTATAGCAAAGCTCAAATTGAGTCAGATCATCGTCTTCAAGGACTGCTGACACAGAGTGTAGCTTGCAGGCATTAAAAAGTACGTAGTTCTGACATGAAATGACTTGTTAGCACCCAGAGGAACCAAACATTCTTACACTGCATGTGCTGCGACATCACCCAGTTGTGGAGCAGCCGGTAATTCTCCACCGAGCCCTTCACCATCTCCACCAGCAGGTCATAGGCGGCCGCTCTGGCAGAGTGAGACTTGCATTTGGGCTGAGCGCGATCAGCCAGGCTGGGCAGGAGGAAGAGCAGGTTGTAGACGTCCCGAAGAAACTCCTGGCCTTCGCGAGAGAACTTAAACGGAGGCTTGTGCTTGAGAACACTGGTGGCGAGACGCAGCAGCCCCGTCAGCCCGTCGTCCTCTATGTTCCCGTCCTGCTGATCCAGGATCTCTCGGCTGGGTGTGAGAGAAAGTTCACCACATCAGTTTGCTCTACAGAACCACAACAAGTTAATGTATCTGCATAGGATCCATGACTGAAGCCGGCCAATGTTCATCTCTGTCTATCTGACCTCCTTATGCAGTCGGCAAGGTGCCGGGCAAGAGCGTCCAGGTCCAGGAGGGTGGTCTGCATCGAGCCGGTCAGCGACAGAGAGGGAGAGACCTTCTGTGAGTTCAAACAGACCAATTCTAGCAGCAGCTCAATGCAAAACCAGGAGGATGAAACAGAGAGTTCAACAAAAAGTTTCTGATCATTAGGAGGGTCTCACCTGGCTGGCATCTTTCACATGGATGTTATCGATGAGTTTGCAGAGCAGCCAGAAGTACTCCTTACAGCCGGTCCGTAACAGAGGCTCCTCTTCATAATCCTCCACCTGCAGAGGAAGTAAAGTTTACCAACCATTCAGTCTAATCCAATCTACCAGAATGGGACCAACTAGCTAGACTAGTCCTGGTCGTATGCTCCACTTCACCTGCCTCTGCTCTAAAATCCAATCTTTTGTTTTAAATAGTAAAGGTGGATGCCAACTATGACACTTTAACAAAAAAGTGGTCACAAAAGGACGAAGCCAAAGACAGTCTAAATAAGGTCAGAGGAATGATTTAAAGGAAAACATATCTAGGTAGAGAAATTGTCTCTACGCTAATGCTACGTTCACACCGGACGCAGCAGGCGCGTCAGAAGCAGCGAGTTTACATGCAAAGTCAATGGTTGACGAGCGTCAAGGCGCAGCAAAAGGTCCCGCAGCGTGTTTTGAGCAGCAGGCGCAGCTCGGGATGGAAAGATTGAAATTTTGCTGCTCGACGCGCCGCATCAACCAATCAGAGAAGCTGATCTGGGAGCTGCCAGGGAGACAGGCACATCGCTGATGACACAGAGCGCTGTGATCACTCCACTGAAACAGTTTATTAACGCCTAAATTAACTTAAAATGCTGAAACCTGCTGGCAGAATATGTTCACTTTTATTATCCTGGTGCCTGCTGTTTAGATTACAGACATGAAAACCGCTTTCCAGCCCCCGCGGCAAACCGCTGGGAGGCAACCAGGCCAGAGGCTGCTGTTGAATGGGATTCCTACTGTCGGCACACCGCTGGTATGTGGGGGTCTGAGCGGCTCCGACAGAAATAATATTAGAAGGCAGGATGGTAATCTGGATGAACTGACTGCAATGATTAAGTTTTGAGGTGGATTTTCTCACTTAAAAACATATTAAAACTACTTTATTCCCACTGATCACAGCAAATATAGCTGCAAGGCAGAGAAAGGATAGAGTAGCTCCGCCCAACGCACGTCAGATCCACTTTTGCACCGCGCAGCCAGAGTCGCAAAGCTGCTTCAGCCGCGCGTCAGAACTAACTGGTACAAGCAGTAAAAATGAAGCAGCAGACGCGATTTTGCTGCTCCTGCTGCAGTGTGAACGTAGCATAAACCTCAGAAGGCTCTGATGACTTTTACCATTTTGGTTCAATATCTGATTTCAAACTCCAGTCAGTTTCCTGCAACTTTTATGTGGTGTCCAAACGTCCGCCCTAATCCCTAAATCCCTCCATCACTATATAGAGCGCAGAAACATAGTGAAATTTATCGTGAACTCAGTTAACTGACAGTTTGGACAGCTGATCACTACTTTTCGCTCCCAGTTTGTCGCGTAACTCCGCCTCCCCGTGCGGTGCCTGCGCCATCTTTGTTATTCGTCACAGGTAATGTTAAAAAATAGATCTACTGTTTTTAAAGGTTTGTAGCCTTAATTATTATTTTTAAAAGCCTTATTTGCTGTAAAATGCAATAAACATTAGGTGTGGGAGAAAAATTTATAAAGTTTGTAATACTTTTAGTCTTGTTATTTAAGCACAAACATCAGAAGGAGCCTTTGGGGAATATGAGGTTAATTTGAATTGAGTAGAATCTTCTCAATTAGCTCAATTTTTTCTAATCTAAACAACTGAGAAATCTGTTAAACTCCATGTGTTTTTGGTGGAAAAGCACTGATTTTCTCCATCCATGCAGATGAAAGTGTGTCCCAGTATTTCCGGCATTCATCCCATCAATGAGACAATGGCTCAAAGAAACGAACTGGGTTTAGTATAGCAAAGCTCAAATTGAGTCAAATCATGGTCCCAGAGGACTGCTGACACAGAGTGTAGCCTGCATCTGGTGTTTCCGTGTGAAGGACCCACCCTCAGCGGTTTGAGAGCCTGAGCGTCAGGAAGGAACTTGAGCAGCGTGGAGGCGGCAAGAAGCAGAAAGGACCTGTTGATGGACTCTCCCCCCTCCAGGCCGGACAGAGAGAGCTTGTAGAGGCCGTTGCATGCCTCGTGCCTTACTGCCGGCTGCAGACACGACACAGAAACAATCAGAAAATTAGTTTTAACTTTTTGCTTTTGCTTGGATTCCTGTCAGCTTGTTCTCTGCTAGAATAAATCAAAGCTGTGAACATGGCCCCAACCATCCTGTCGGGCTGGATGGAACGCTTTTAGCGCTGTGGGGTGGACCTGCTCACCTCAGGTACCAGCAGCGTGAGCTTCTTCAGCCAATCGTGGAGGTGCTCGCTGTCAGCCAGGCTGGACTTCACTGTGGACGAGCAGTGAGCCCAGCTCACCAGAAGCCACATAGAGTAGTGAGTCACTGTGGGAACACAAACAGATCAGATGTTAGTTTTTTTTCCTGCCCTCTACCTTCATCTGGAGTTCTTCAGCTTTACAGGTCATCTAAAGCCAAGAGGTGTGAACTTTTACCTTCATGACGAGACCTGTGATCGGACTGGGCCTTTAGAACCCTGCAGAGCAAAAACAGAAGATGAATAAAGCTCTTCCTTTATTTTGAACTCTGCTGACACAGGAGAGTTTCCTCACCTGTGTGCCAGGTTGTCGTAGGTGTAGGCCACGTTTATGAGCCTCTGGATCAGGCTGGTCCCCTGGACGAGGCCGAGGAACACCTGAGAGGACAGGGAGAGTTATTCAGAGAGGCTCCGTGGGGATGGTCTGATCGCGCTTTTAAAGAAGCGGCTGATGGGGCGGTACCTCTGTAAGGCGAGGGATGTGCAGGCCTTTTCCGTGCTCCACTGTGGATTTGCGGGATTTTCCAGGCCAAGCCCTTTTGCGTTGGCTTTCGGCGAGGCCGGACCAGGAAAAGACGTCATGGTAGGCTAGGTCCAGGTCTGCGGGGTCCACTGCAAACTGGCAGATCAGCTTCAGCAGGCAGGCGAGGCAGTCCAGCTGCCACTGCAGAGAGGACGAGCGAAAATAGTCAGGAAAACAACTAATTAATCCTCGAAATTACAACAAAAAAATCAACTAAAAACTTAATTTGAATAATTCAAAACAAGGAAATGGCTCTAGGTGTGTTGTTTTTAAAGCAACTCATCCAATTTTTGTTTTTACAGCTTAAAAACCTCAATAACCAGTGAATATTTTGAGGTTCAAACTACCAGGGTTTTACCAACAAGCATTTTTCAAATGTATTTTATAGAAAAA
>NW_015150678.1:309314-310774 GCF_000732505.1 Cyprinodon variegatus | reverse complement strand
AATCACAGCTCTATGGAGCAGCATCAGACTCATATTCTGACTAATTCTGACAAATTTACAGCAGCAGAAAGATTAATGAAAATGGTCACACATGTGGACCTTAGAAAAATTTATAAGAATAACATAAAAGGGAAGAGTTAAAAGATAAACAATACAATACTGTAAAGTATTTTAACAATATAAAACTGGAGAATAAATAACCAATATGCAGCTATGGACATTTTTACAGTAATGGATATTTGAAAATAGCAGCAACATCAGAGATGTGCAGAATGACAGCAGCAGGTTATTTAACTGAGTAAGGTTTCTATCATTACATTTTATTTGATTTGTTCCACTCTGGATTCTCGTGAGTGTAGTCTTTGTTCACTTTACAATAAAAAATAAATAAACAGTTTTGAAAACTTTGGTATTCATTCTTTTCCTGCTTTGTGTGTCAAATTTGCGGTTGCTAAGCAACAGCGCGTATGGCGGTAAAACCCGCCGAAGGGTAGATCTGTTCGAATTGACAGGGAAAACATTTCCGTTCTCGTTATTTTCAAGGACTTCGAAGGATCCAGTCTAGGTAGACCGCGTCCTTGGAGGATGCAGTCCAGGTTTTCGAACAGAGCCCATGTCTCAGAAAGGGGGTCGTTAAAGGAAATTGTTGGCCTGGCTGAATCCCTCAGGAATAAAATATAATAATATAAAATGTTTCTGTTTAGTCAAAGTTACTTTAGTTAATCATTAACATTAAAATAATAAACTAGAACCAGAATGTTTTTTTCCTCTTAACACCTCAAAAAAAAAAAAAACAGCAACAAAGAAATACCGAATTGGACAGATGTCCTAAAAGCTACGTCTGCATCATTCGGTGAATTTCTCACCACCGTCCAGGACTCCTGGTCTTTGGGTTCAAGGATGCCTGAGTTGAAGATCTCCAGAAGCAGCTGCAGACCTCCAGAGGAAACAAACTGCAGTAGAGGGGTGAGTAGCAGATGGGTCAGAAACGTCTCTGCCATCCAACAGTCAGCGTATGGATCTGTCAGCGGTTTACTCTACCTTGCAGCTCCAGGTGTTCTTGCTGTTTTCTATCTGATCTTCACTGGAGTCGTCAGAGTCTGGGTAGAGATCGCTGTAGCTTCCCTGGAAACACAAACAGAAGAGATAAAGAAAAACATTCTAAATATCCATCTCATTTTAGATTCAAGTTTGTTTTTAATAAGAGAACGTGCCAATTAGAACTGACAGTTATCAGCTACTGTTTACATCTCTTTTAGATATTTTAATGGATGGATATTCAAATTTCTGGTGACTCAGAGGTCTGAACGATAACTAGGTTCAATCTTTGTCAACATTGGAACTTAAGTCGCCTCATGACAACAGATGTTCAGCAAAGAAATACTGTAGTGAATAAATGTAGCATGTCCGTGTGAGGATGGAGGTGCCTTCTAGCATTTGGAGCTTTAGGGCTTCAGTTT
>NW_015150678.1:305871-306842 GCF_000732505.1 Cyprinodon variegatus | reverse complement strand
AAAGCGGGGAGAATGGCGCTAGGCTTACCGCACCGTGACGTCACTGCCGGAAGATGGTAGGAGGGAGGGGTTACTATATTTGGGCAAAAATGGCCGCTCCCAGACACAGCGATCGCGAAGGAATTTATTTTAATTTTTTGTACTGATTGAAATTCATTAAATTACTGTGAACGTATTAGTTTGCATTATTTTATATATTATATTATACGATTATTCCTTGCTTACCGGACTTGAATACCCTATGGACGATGATGTCAGCGTCAACACAAGATTCTACATCAAAATGAACAGTTGGTTGAAGTGACATGAGGTTCCAGTAGCTCCCATATGGCTTCTTCACAAAGAATCGAAATGAGGGTGAACATCTGGTGAAGCTTTTAAGCTCTGGTGTTGACTTTAACAAGCGGCTTAGAAGATTTTCATGATAAAAGTTTTTCTTCTGAATCGGTAGATTAAATGTTTGGCTTGGTTATCATTAGCGAACCTGGCAAACTGCACTGGAGCACGAGGGCTCCACCTACTGGCCTGCAGGAGTTATCATTAGCGTCACTCAAAAAAAAAAAGTTAAAAGACAATCCACTGGACTTTGTTTTGGAGTTTCAAGACGATTCGGTTCAATTTGCATGTTTTCTAAACCAAAAGAGGAGTTTTTGGTTCACTCTATAAGCCTTAAACTCAAGGCTATTTCTGACATTTTGAATTGTAAGAGCTTCCTGGATGGGAAGCAAAACTTCTTCAAACTTCAAAAGAAAGTCCAGTGGATTGTTTTTTTTTTTTTACTTTTCTGGAATGACTATGACCTGGATCACTGAGAATCTTCACCAGCACTAGCATCACCTTTAAGCCTCAGGAAAATGAGAAACATTTTCTGATAACTGTAACTTGACCTGACTCCGCCAGATGGATTTGCTCCGCATATCTATCTGGAAACCTTCCGTTGAAGTAATTTTGGGAAGGGGAGAAAAATACTG
>NW_015150678.1:301221-304038 GCF_000732505.1 Cyprinodon variegatus | reverse complement strand
GTCTCCAGACTGATCTGCGAGTGAAACCTTGAAAGCTCGCGAGATCAGGATGGTCTCACGAGGCTATAACTTGACCACCAAGAAAAAAAATTGTTTTTTTTTTTTTTTTTGTGAGAAAGCTTCCTGGAGAGGTGGCGAAACGTCTTCAAATCTTGGAAACCAAGTCTTGTGGATATTTTTTTTTATTTTTACTAATGGGTTTTAAAAGGTTCTGATTGAACACTTTAACAACACTGTTTTTATTCATCCTAAAATTAGTTCTTAATCATGATTAAGAACTAAATATTTGACGTTAGACAGTAGATCTAATCTCCACCTGTTAACTACCGAGACGTCTGTTAAACACAAAAATCTTAGAGCGTCACACGGCTCCTGCTTCTCTTACAGTTGACTCTCTGTGGATGCGTCTGTTGGGTTTGCCCAGCGCCTCGATGATCTCCAGAGCGTAGAGCAGCTTGTGGGGACTTTTAATCCTCAGCAGTTCCTTCCAACAAAGACCCTCTCCATTCTACAGTCAGAAAAAAAAGAGGAGTTTTAAAGTTTGCCAGAGTGTTGAACAGTTTTTATGGAATAATCAGCTGCATTGTTACGACTGACTGTTTCGTCCGAGATGGTCTGGAAGGCCTGCAGCATCTTGGGACATGTAGGCAGAAGCATGAGCAGCTCCCAAACCCGACGGGACAGATTCTCAGCATGGAGGTGAAGCTCCTCGCAGCGTGTACTCTGGATTTAACAAAGAAAATCTCCATTTTTACTTTCCAACCCAATAAGAACAGAGGTTCAATAAGCAGAGAGGAACGGGTTCTGCACCTCTGGACTCTCCTGGAGCTTCTCCGTGTTGGGACTGGGAGGCTTGAAACACGCCAGCATCTCAAGCAGATCGAACAGCGTTGTGAGGTGTGGCTCCTGGAGGAGCAGCAGCATGGGGATATGCTCCTTCTGAGGGGGAGGCAGGCAGGAAGCCGGCAGCTGGACGCCCTCCCCCTTCCTCTCCCTCCGCGGAGCACCCAGAGAAACAAACACCATCTGCAACCCGACACACAAACATGGCGAAGCGATGAACCGTCTGCTCGGCGATCAGATGTGGAGGAAAAGGCTGCGACAAATTCACCTGCATGTCCTTAAATCCCAGCTCATGCAGAGTCTTCTCATCGTAGTCTGTAGTGAGCTCGTGGCCGGAGGAGATCATTCGCACTGGTCCCATCAACCCGCCTGCAGAAAACAGGACAGATGTAAAACATGCGCCACCGGCAGCAGCTCACCACAGACCGACATGTTAACTGAAAAACCTCAGCGGACCTGGGAAGTCTCCTTGCTGCCGGCCGCTCTGACCAAACTCCTGCAGCTGAGCCTGCTGGTTCATCTGCTCCTTCTGCAGGTTCTCATACCAGTGGGTCACTTCCGCTCGCAGGTCTGCCACCTGATCGCTGGGGTACATTTCAATGGTCATCTGTCCAAGAACAACACAAGAGAAAGAACTGAGGAACGAGTAGAAATCAACTGATACAGTTTTTTTAATGGCCAAGACCTATACGCATGATTCCGACACCGGTATAACAAATCCCTGATGTTTTTGGGGCCGAATTTTTAGGCTTTGATTCCCCCATTTACATGATAAGAAACGCACAGATAAGAAAGTGAATCACAGGTCTACGTTCAGAAAAAATGTATTAGCAAATCAAGCTAAAATTTGACAATAGATAAATAAACGCAAGGCATCAGGTGTGGCAGATGCATTGAATTAAATTATTATAAGGATGGAAAAATTTGGCTAAAACGGACATAAGAAAAAACGCTAATATCAGCCTAAATGATCATCGAGACGATGTTTTGCACCATCGTAGGAGAGATCGTTCATTTTAAGAAAAAGATCTTCAGCAGTGAGTTCAGAGTCTTTGTCAACTCTGCACATCTATTGATGGAAGTTTGTGTCCAGTTTTCTTTCAAACAGAAGCTCAGTCAGGCTAGATAAGGTGAGCAAAAACTGAAAGATTTAATTTGAAGTGTTGCCAAAAAGATTCAAAGTCCAGACTTTAAATTCTAACACATGAATACACCTTAAACTGAACCAACTGTAGCTTTGGCTGAAGGTTCAGGGTCCAGTTGGAGGTTCAGCATCAGCTAAGGTCACATGGTTTTTACAGCTATGAACACCCTTTATTTATTGGATGTAGTTACTGGGACTCAGAATTTGGAATATCTGATCCAAAGTAGGATATTTTAACTGTAAGCCCTTGAAAGTATGAACTGTGAGGACTTTAATCAAGGATTAACAAAGTTCTAAGAGGTTGAAGTCCTGGAAAGCCCCCCCAAGCTGTAGCCCGGCTGTCAGTTTGTCACCCTACCTTGTCAGGAAGGCCAGCAGGCTGACAGACGATCCTGAGAGGCAGAGACTGTTTGTCACTCAGAGCTTTCAGGTGGCTGCTGATTCCCGTTCCCTCGATCTGCCACTGCCGAAGGTGATACGCAAACCTACACCGCAGGAGACACAATGGAATATACAGCATGTATTCAACTATTTGTCGGAACTTTATTTTATCTTTACAAAGCTAGAACAGTTAATCATATTGCATGGTAATCAGCCCTGTTCTGATCTTGGATGCGTTCGTCCCTCCTTACTTACAATAATGAAAAGCATACAGAGTCAAAACAAATTACAGACACTTTGGTTAAACAGTAACATGTTATGAATAAACCTTTAGAAAGAATCTGGTTTGTTATGGCAGGGTTCCTACAGCATAAGGCAAGTTAAATTCAAGACTTTTTAAGACTTTTTAATGCCACTTCAATAAAAATTTAAGACCAAATTCACAAGAA
>NW_015150678.1:298754-300037 GCF_000732505.1 Cyprinodon variegatus | reverse complement strand
AACAAAATTCAATGTTTTATTAAGATTACAAAAATAAATCGTAATAAAAATAATCCTATTTATGATGTTTTAAAAATTAAGACCTACGAAAGACTGATTTAAGACATTTTAATACCAATAAGGCCTTAGTTTTATTTTGAAGAATTCAATGCCTTTTAAGACTTTTTAAGGACCTACGGGAACCCTGTATGGGAAGAAGTATGTCTTGTCTACAAGCACCCCTTACTCAAGCATTGTGTGACCTTGCAAGTGAAAGAGTAAAAGACATTTTTCAGTGAGTAAATAGCATAAATCAATATATGAAATAAGATAAATCTAAATTTTATGACCGCTGTACCTTCGTCGAAACGCCTCCAGGTGAGTTTTGAGCATGAGAAGGCCCCTCTCAATGCTGGTCAGGCTGGAGTGGGCATCCTTTTCAATGTTGGCTGAGGCCAGCAGGAGGCTCTCCATACACTTCCTGATGAACTCCTGCTCCTTCTCCAATCCCGTTTTACCAGCTGCAGACACAGAGATGCAGAATGTTAAAAGATTAGCTTCAAAATTATCTAGAGAGAAACATTAAAACACTTTTTAACGAGTGATAAAAGTTGAAAATAAATTTTGGGCAAAAACAGATTTGAAGAAGTCTTTGTTAGAGTGCTGTGTGACGGCAACATAAAGAGCTGACTGACCGTTGATGTAGTAGGAGTTGATATACTGGATGGCGGCACGGGAGATGTCAGCAGACTGAGCTCTGAGGGCGATCCCCCACAGCTGGTCCATCCCACACAGCTGCAAAAAAATAAAAACGCCTGGCGATCAGCATCACTGGAGCCCAAACGGGAACTTCCAGGCTCACCGTTCGTTACCTCGCAGCTGGAGGCGCTGTCCAGGGTGCTGGTGGCGAGGCGAGCCAGGTTACAGAGGTGCTGAAAGAGGTTGAGGCCCGTCATGCTGATGGTTTCTGGTTTCAGCTGAGGCATCTGGGGACACAGTTCCAGCCATACATCAGGACAAACTGAAAAGCTTTCTGTTTTTTCAGCCTTTTACTAAAACCTGTTTGGAGTAAAGCTTAAAATTCTGCGAGAGCGTGCAGAGCAGAGAAAACCTAATCCTAACTGAGTTTTCTTTTTTTTTTTATTCTTTATTTCGAACATGCAAGAGAAAATCAAAAAAACAATAAAACAATGTTTCAAAACATCGGAGAGAAAAACAACAAACAAAGTACCCTTCTTTCCTAAATAAATATACCTCTATTACATGTGCGAAAAGGAGTAGGAAGAAGTAAAACTTATGTGCTC
>NW_015150678.1:285202-297236 GCF_000732505.1 Cyprinodon variegatus | reverse complement strand
TTTACTGTATAATCTGGTTAAATTGTAAAATCCTTTGAGATGACATGTGTTGGGAATTAAGCGCTATATAAATAAACTGAATTAAATTGAACAGCGGCACCCCCTAGTGCAGTATGGTAACATTACACCACAACAAAATTCCCTGGATGTTATGAGTTAATCAGATTTTAAATTTTAATCTAAATTAAAAATCCTAAACTGATTATTTGTTAATATCCGTACGTCTGACCATTCCCTGCTGTTCATTCTTGCATTCTGTCATTTTGACAACCAAAACAATGATGTTCCACTTCCTGGTATACCTTTTTCTTTTTTTTTTAAATAAAAATCCTATTAAAGCTGCCAAGAAATGAAACCTGCACTAATTTCCTAGAAAATAACCAACCAGAGTGGAACATACCTTCTCCAGGAAGAGGTGCTTGTACGTCTCCATGCCCATGGCGTGCTGGTCCTTGCTGCGGACCTGATTCAGGAACCAGTGCAGCGCGTCGTCATAGCATTCAGCATCTTCTACCAGACAGTGCCACAGGATGTCCACCTGTTCCAGACTTAGTCCTGAGGAACAGACACATTCGTACACTTCCATCTATATCAGCAGTACAGGAAGTCTATGTATAAAAGCAGGCAGTAGGGCCGAGGAGTCGGAACGGGATTGGAGGGTTTCTACTCAGTCAGTGATTAAATACTCTAATGTTTCTCCATACAGTAGGACAGGACCTATAAATCGTTCTTCATGTCATATTAATCAGTGAAACTACCTCAAAAGGAAAATTATTTATAATCTATTATAAAACCAAACTGTTAAAGCCTAAAAATATTATTTCTTTTTTAAATCCGACATGTTTATTGTTTATGAAAGGAAAACAGCAACAAAGACTTCAACGGGAAAAGAAAATCCCTAAACAAACATCTGTCTTAATGAAAGCAGTTTTAGTTGTAGTCGGTGGAAACAAGGGGCCAGAGGTTTGTTTATATAAAATATTCATGCTGAAGTTTCAGCAGACTGAAGAGGAAAAACAATGTTTCCTTTAAGCCATAAATGCTAAATCAGCTTCTCTCCCACACAAAAGTACCCAGACAGCAGGAGCATTGTTCTCAGCTGAGCAGCCACGGCGACATAAGGAGTATTGTGCTATTGTTTGATTCAGGAAACCAGAAGCACACTAGGAGCCCATTTTAACCTACTGTGAAATCTGATTTTCATTGAGACCCGCTGGTGTTACTAAAGCAAAACAAAAACCGCTGGAGAAACATTCAGTTCATTTCCTCAAATTTTTTACTTTTCTATTTAATTGTTTATTTTCTAAAGGAAGGAGAGAGAGTCCTGTTTACAGACAAGTTCAGATCCGTGGAAAGACATTAAAACAGAAATCCACAGATGCTCTTCCTCCAGTCTGACCGAAATCCTTCTTTAAAAAAAAAAAACACCTCTGAAAGAAATGTTTAAGATGCTGTTGGAGACGGACACCAATATAGTAAATGCCGCAAAGATGTATGGGCTTAACATATATGTATGTTAAACTCTTGCATTTTTATTTATGTAAACCACTGATTGTTTTACTACAAATTCACGAAAACCCAATGAGAAGAAAGAGGTTTTTGGAGAGAAAACAGGAAAAGTTTAATGAGTAACTGAACTTATGGAAGAAAGGATTGGTGTTGCCCGGACACCGATACTGCACTAATATGGTGGTATCGGTATTGACAAGTAACAACAAATAGGGCACCGATACCATTTTGAGAGCCAAAAGTTTATTCAACTATTGTCACCCATTCCAGGTAGGCAATAAAAAAAAAATTCTACTGGATTCAGTTTGTATTAATCTTTTTCCTGCTTCACAAAGGTAGGCAGCAGCTTGACAAAGCCATGATGGCAATTATTTTACATCCCAGTAGTTTGCAGTTCCTCATATAGACACTAGGGGTGGAACAGTTCACAAAATCCACGGTTCGGTTCACAGTTTCGTGGTCACGGTTTTTGATTCGGCATATGTTTATTGTTACACAGAAAAATAAAAAGAATTATAAAAATTATAAGAATTAATGAAAAAATAAAAATGAATGAAATGAAAGAAATCCAAAAAAATGTATGAATTGTAATTATTTTTAATGATCCGCGGAAACCCTGGATCATTTCCGCATGTTTTGCTGCTTTGAATTTAATCATCTGGCGCATGCCCTCTACCATCTCCAAGGAACGCAGAGCGGAGCGGACGGGAGCCACAGTGGAGGCTGTAGGCTTTGCTTTGAGCAGGCGGTCTGGAGCGCAGCGGGGCTGAGCGCTGACGGAGTATGAGGGATTTCGGGTTTAGCCTGACATGTTGGTCGTGTTGCTGTTAGCATAAACAAAACGTGTTGCACAATGCTTGCACACTGTTGCACTTTTATCCACAGCTTTCTTTCCGCCGCCATCGTAGGTCACTCTAAATGCAAAGTGGTCCCATACAGCAGACCTATAAAGTGCTGCTGGCGCGTCTTCCAACTCCTGTTCTTTCCCACTCGCCATACCCACACAATTCTCCACAACAACTGACTTTTTTCTGCTACACCCGGCTACGCTGCTTCGCTTCTTCTTCTTCTTGTTTACTACTGGTGGTTGGCTTTGGTCGCAGGACCGCCACCTTCTGCTCTGGAGTGTAAACGCTTCGCCTATGAGAAAAAGGAGCAGCGCATGAACCGAACGCAACACACGCGAACTGAGACAGTCGAACCGAACGGTTCGGGCGGTTTTCATAAACCGTTCCATCTCTAATAGACACACACACCAATTTCAAACAGATGGTATGGGTATCGGCCAATACTGCACAGCCAGGTATCGGGGCCAAAAAATGGCATCGCCGCAACACTAGCAAGGACATCTCTGTTCGATACACCTAAAACAGAACATCGAGATGCATTCAACACGATCAATGCTTTTAAGCATCAACATTTTATTGGTCATAAAATGGATGCTTGGCCTCTAACCTGTAAACAACTACGGTAAAGTAAACACTTACTGAAGTGGTCTGGAGATCCCAGTGTTGAAAAGACGCAGGAGAGAAACTGCAGGCGGACCTGGACCTCTGCACTGTGGCTGTACCTGTCAGAGCAAACAAAGCAGGAAGACAGACTTTTTGTTACCATCAGGGGTTTTAATTTAACAACCAACATGATGAACTTGAAGAGTTTTAACACCCGTTGCTCTATACCTGATGTAACACTTAGAGATACACCCATTTGTTTTTCTGCCTGAACTCTTGGTAGGTTATAGAAAGTAGTTTATCTTTAAATAGCTTCAAACTTTCTGCTTCATCCTTTTTTTATTAACAATAGCTGAGCCTAAGCTCCTTATTTATTTATTTCAACTTTTTTATTATCATTACACTGTCAAGTACAGAGCAGCGAAATTAACTCTGCATTTAACTCATCCGCTTGGGGAGCGGTGGGCTGCCATTGTGCAGCGCCCCAGGAGCAGTGTGGCCTGGTTTATGCTCAGAAACCAGGTCGTATGGTGTGTGTGTCGCAGATAACGCCGATATCCCCCACCTCGGACACTATCGGTCTGTTGCTTTGCACGCGAAGCAAAACACGCGGCGCCACGGTCAGTCTTTGGGTAACACTCACGGTTGAACTGTGTGTCGTCCAGGGCTGGATGAGGGGTTATAGACGGCGAACAAGCTCGTCAAACCGACACACGGACGCCCACAATCCTAGCTAGTTCGTCATTGTCCCTCTTGTATTGTGCCGTGGAATAACATAGCGCAGACCAGGCTTCAAAATTGAGCATAAATTAAAAATATCTGCATCATAAGTGTGACAAGCTACTGCGGGAGTATACCCAGGGGTTTAGAGTAGCAGTCTGTGGGATTGGGGCTTGAACTCAGTTTTAGGTATGGATAGCGATCCATTGATTATTTCTTGCTTATTTAAAACCCAGAATAGATAATTTCACGTACATATTAAAGGGAGCGTTCTCTGACACCCTCTGACCAAAATACCTTGTTACTGGTCTGTGGCGAAGCAGTTAATAAATACATTAAAAATCAAAACTTGCTGGCAAAATATATTTGATTTTATATTCTGCTAGTTTTGGTCTTGAAAACCCTTTTTTTCCCCACAATGAGGCGTTTGACGCATTTTAATGCGCTCAAAACGCGTTTTGGAGTGAAAGCAGAATTACACCAGGTGGACTGATTGGGAACCAGTCCGCTTCTCTGACAGGTTGGTTTCTGGTTCAGCTAAAAACTGTCTCATTTTAAGCATTGACCTCTTTTTGTAAAGGAAATGTTCTTTAATGTGTATGAAATCAAAATTAGACTCATTAAATGCCTAAATCCTCAGTTTGGGTCGAAACGAGCAGCCAGGAAGAGACCAATCAGAGTCCAGGTTAGTTGTGGGCGTGTCGGACTCACAGAGCGAACTTGTGCCGTTGCTCTCGGACTTCTTGGATGTAGTGTTGCAGGTTGTCGAAGAACAGCTTCATCATGTGCAGCTCCTTCTCAGCCCACCTAACGGAACAAACAACCCATCAGCGCCCCCTTCAGGTGGGGAGGTTTAACTTTTATACATCCAGCATTTTCATACTTCAAAAAATATGATGGGATTAGTCAGCTTTACGTTTCAGGAAAATCTTTTGTGCTTTTATCTTTACAATTATTTATTATTATTAATTATAATTAATTCATCTTATTAATTAATCTTTTTATTGCTTGACTTTAAGAAGGAAAAAAAAAAGTTAAAAAATAATGAGACGCTAACAAGAATCAGATGGATCAACATTGGTGAAACAATTTAAAACAAACAAGCGAAACAGAAAGGTCATTATGCTGCTGTGTTGCCATGGTGACCTGGGTGGAGACTGCTGCTTACATAGTGATCCAGTGGGTGTCGTAGCTGGAGCCAAACTGCTGGAAAGTGCCAAAAAGTTTAGGTAGTAATCGCAATGAAACAACGACGGACCTGAGAGGAAAGAAGTGAAGAAGATCAGTCAATAATTCCAGGGAGTAACCACCAGAGGGTCACCATCTTTAAGAGTTGTGAATTTCACATGTACACCAGGCTCTCACCGATGATGGGCCAAGTTGTCGAGGCAACCCTCGATGAATCGCATTCGGATCTGTCTGTCGGTAAACCAGCAGACGAGGGAACAGAGCAGCTTCTCTGCTTCGTTGATCAAACCCTCAGAGAGATGGATCTAAGGACACGAGACAAACAGGTTGAACAAATAATCCGTTACATCAAAGCTACGCTTTAAAGCTTTATAAATAACGCTTCATGGATAAACCAAATAAGGATTTTTCAATTACTTTAATGGCTTAATTCTCAGTAAGTGGAAAAATAAATATGAACCCTCCTCCAGTCTAGTGAGGAAATGCAGAGATCAAAATACAGAGAAAGTTTTAATGTTTTTTTTTTGTTTTTTTTTTATCAGAGGAGTGAATAAATGTTAATGACTTGACAGAAGGGTTACGTACGGCGTCTTCATCCTGCACCAAGTCCCACAGCAGAGTGTTCCCCTTCTTGCAAACATTATCAAGGTTGATGTCAGTCACAGCGTGGCTGGAGTACTGATGTTTATGAACAGACGGACCTGCAGAAACACAAAGACGACGCTTTTAGCTCTGGTAACCCGCTTCACTGCTGGATACTTCAAAGAAATGAGCATCAGAGCCGACTCACCTTGCACCAGGTGTTCATGATAGATGGAGGCCAGGTTGGGGAGGTGCTGCTGGAGGTGGGAGCTTAGCTCGGCGTGGGAGTTGATCTGGACCAGCTCCTCCTCGCAGCCAGATTCCTCGCCGTCAAAGTCCGCCATGTTCTTCTCGGACTTGGCGCTGACCTGGGAGCTGCTGCAGCTGACGTCGTCGGCGCTGAGCATGTCCTCCACCATGGGACTAATGGAGGAGAGGAAGGTCAGTTAAAATCATGATGTTTATGAGGAATGAACGGGGAAGCGGCAGGTTTGGTTATTTCTTACCCCTCATGGTGGTGGTGATGATGATGATGATGGTGATGATGATGGTGGTGGTGGTGCTGTGGGCCGATGAATCGGCGGCAGTTGAACAGCTCGCTGCTCATGGCCTCTCCCAGGAAGTCCCCTGGTCTGGGCAGGCAGGCGGGCTCCTGAGGGCCTTGGATGGTCTGAGAGGAGCCGCCGTCCTCCGCCTGCTGCTGCGGCTCCACCGCCTCCGCCCGAGCAGATGAGGATGAAGAGCAAGCGTCCAGCATTCTCATCCGGCCCTCTAAAGAAGTCGACGCCGCCGTTACCATGGCGGCAGATTTCTCTAGGCTAAACTGGAGGACCTTGGTTTTGGCTCCTCCCCCTGATCCGAGGGATCCCCCGCCGTGACTCGACCCCTCGCCCAGCGCCTCCCCCGCCTTCCTCTTCCTCGTCTCGGTGTGCTCCCGCCCCTCCTTCTGCTGGCCGTCCTCGACGGTGGATCCGTTTCCTTCGTCGTCGTCTTCTTCCTCGTCATTATCTTCATCCTCGTCATCCTCCTCCTCTTCCTCCTCCTCGTCTTCCTCTTCCTCCTTCAAGGCCTCGCTGTCGGCCAAGTCATCAGAGTGCAGCTCGCTGCCGGGGCTGCCGGCTGATTGGCTGGCCCGGCTGGAGGCCGCCTCGTTGCTGGAGGCCTCGCTGTGGCCGCTGCTGCTGCCCGGGCCGCTGCTGCCCTCCTCCACGCTGTTGGCCGTCTCATCGGAGCTTCCCTGCATCGACTCCTGAAGAAACACAGGCCTCCCAGTCAGTACTGGGAGCGACTCCCAGGGAACTGGGCTGGAGCCAATAAGCCGATAAGCTCACCTCTGTATCCGAAAGCCTCTGCTGGTTCCTCTTGTTGCCGGTCACCATCATCTGATCGTCCATCTCCATGTCGCTGCCTCCGCTGTGCTGAGTGTCACTGTTATCGCTGCTGTCTGGACTGGCGGCCGGAGAACCTGGCGGCGAAGAAGACGGACTCGATCAAGCTTTAACATGTCAGCCAGAAACATCTTGGTCTTGATCAGACCCACAGACGGAGAACAAAAAACCCACAGTGAATTTGCTCATGTTATACCCAATAAAGTGAAAACAACGTGCCACTAAAGTGAATCGTTGGATGACCTCGACTGAATAATAATCCCCTGTAGACGGATTCTTACTCCTCAGCTGGGAATCTCTGCAGCTCCTCCAGAGGAACCAAAGGCCTCTCAGCTGCCTGTGTAGGTACCAGATCTGCCAGTGCCAGTGAAGTTAAGCTACATGATTGACTGAATGTTGCTACATGATGTAAAGCATTGTGGTTGCCCAGACAACGATAATAACATCACGGAGCGTCCGCGTGCCGAGTCGGGAGCATCTGTAGCGTTAGCGTGTCCAATTACCGATGAAGTTTTTCTGATCGATTACAAAACGTTAAAAAAAAAACCCTGTTTACTGTTAACAAAGTAACTGTTAGACCGTGATATAAAGGGGGAGAGCTGGGTAGCGCTGTGCTCAGTAGCTAACAGGTTAGCTTCATTTAGCTCTGTCAGTTAGCCATATTAAGCTACACTACTTTTAAATTTGTGTCAACAACAACCGCTAGTTTTCTACAAGTAGAATAACCATTTTATTTGTCTAAAATCTCTATGAAAATTAATTTTTAAAATTTCACATTTGTCCTCCTCTGCCCTCAGATCTTAATAAAAAGAATAAAAATAAGCTGAGAGTTTTTTTGTCGCCTTGTTAAATGGCAGAGATCAGTCTTAGAAGGCAGTACTTTCCTTCTACTTTCAGCGACTTTAGATCCCAAATGAAAAGTAAAATAATAGTAAATAGAGATCATAATATGTTGAGACTCTAAAAGAGATTTGATCCTTAAGAAACAGGTGCAATAAAGTTTGTCCAAATGGAGTTGCCATATGATTATGTCATAAGAAAGGACATTGCTTTGAACAATAAAGGGAAAAAAATTCACTCCATTATTTTATAACCCAACCCAACGCAGCTTTTCTCCACAACATGTCTGCTGCTTTCCTTCGTCTCCAAGCGCTTCGTTCAGTAAAATTTTTTTTTTTAACTACAAATTTGCTGTAGAGATTCACACACGGTCAAACCAATTTACTAATTAGGTTAGTCTTGATCCTAAAGGGCAGCAGAGGATTTTATATTATGGTATAAGAGTAAACTTAAGAACATTTTGTATAGGGATGGGAATCGAAAACCGGCTCCTGTTCAGAACCGGTTCCGTATTTTCCGATTCCATGGCATCGTTTGGCAGCTCGCTGAACGATTCTTTTTTCGATTCCCGCAGCACCAGAGCCTAGAGCGCCGGCTCTGGGGAGCACGACTTACGTCACGTTTTTTACGTAAGTTACGCAAGTTGGAAGAACTATTCGAGGAGGAAGACAACGAGCTGCGGTCACTTTGTGAATCAAAGCCCCGTCTTTCCTTAGCCCAGAGGGTAGATCAGGAAATCCAGCTCTATAAAAGCTTGCCCTCCATCCCCTGCAGGGATAGCGCCACACTGTGGTGGTGGAACAAGCAAGATACGCTGCCCTTGCTATCTGGACTGGCTGAAAACTACCTCTGTGTGCAGGCTTCCTCCACCCCATCTGAGAGGGTGTTCTCCACGGCTGGAGACACCATAAGCCCTGAAAGGTCCCATATCCTTCCAGAAAAAGCAGATATGCTCATCTTTCTGCAAAAGAACTGTTAATTTTCCCTACTACTGTTTTATAATTAGTATTTTTTGTTATTTAAAATATATTATTATTCCATCATTTGTTATTAGACATTGTTGGTTATTAAGTTTGTTCTTGTATTCATTTTTCATTTAAACACAGATGTTACTCCAGTTTCATATTTCCTGTGGACATCTTGATCTTGTTGAGTTTGTAAGATTGTGCAATAGTTAAGTAAACAAAGTTGATTCTGATAATCAAACTGTTTGTTCTCCTTTTTACCCCAAATTGGAATCGAAAAAAGAATCGATAAAGAATCGAATCGTTTCATAGAATCGAAAAGGGAATCGGAATCGTGAAAATCTTTTCAATTCCCAACCCTAATTTTGTATCCATTTACCTACCACATGAAACCCCATTAAAATAAAAATTAATGTTTAGGGTAATAGGAGAGTCACTGTTTGAAAAGGCGACGTATTTGGGCAAAGACATGGCTGAGCAAACGTGGCTACTACGGTCAATTCTACAGAAAGAACTCCATTTCACTCGTTTGCGCACTGAGCGATTTGCATGACTTTAGTATTGGCATGAAAAGTGCAAAAAAAATCGTACAGTGTAAGCCCGGCTTTATATGGAGAAGAATTCAGACAGACCTTTCTTGTTCCCCATGGGGATGTTGGTGTTTAGCAGTGAAGCAAAGGAGCTCTGTTTGGAGAGCTGAGCCTTGGCTGCAAGAGCGTTGTTCCACAGCGCCTTGATCAACATGGAGGCCAGGTATAAAGTCTGGGGAGAGACATGAAAACATCAGGAATCCACTTGAAGGAGAAAAGACACCACAGCTGTTTGGTGTTAGGACTTTATCTCTCAGGTTAGTTCTTGAGGAGTACCTGCTCAGTGTGGGCGCTCGGATGCAGGCCTGAGACCAAGTTCAGGACATGACGGAGAGGCACTGGGTCCAGGTTTTTTATCAGTGACGGGAAAAGGTCGTGGATGTAGCGGCTGCAGTGTTTCAGCTGGAAGCAAAGGAAAATATAAAATGAAAAGCGTTGGCAGAGGCCTGATTCTGCACTCTCTGTCAGAGAGAAACCAATCTACATACAAATGCCCCAATCCCAACAGAAGTGCTCTGCTCTGACTCTAGCAGCAGTAATGAGTGAGAACCTGCAGGCAGTCCTCAGATTAGTCACTAATCATTAGTGGATGGAATGAAGCAGTGCTAATGCTACTGTTAGGTTCAAAAATGTAGGTTTGTAAAAGAAGGACTGAATACACAGTAAGGGATTTTCAAACACAGCTTCCTGCAGGAGGGGAAAGAGCCGGACCTCCTCTGCAGAGCGCTTTTATTAACAGAACATAACACATGGTTACAAACAGAGTATTGTTCTGACAGGACAGTTGATCAGGTCATAAGACAGGATGCTCAACTGACTGAATCATGAGACAGAGTGAAGCATCTCATTTCTACAATGTTTCATATGAACACACATTAATTTTATAATCATCATTGAATAAACCTAACAGCTACGTTCAGACCGCAAGCGGCAGAAGCAGCTAGTTTACATGGAAAGTCAATGGTTGACGCGCATTTTGGCGCAGCAAAAGGTCCCGCAGCTCGTTTGGAGCAGGAGCAGCGCCTCACAAGCTTCTGAGCATCTGAAGCGCACAACATGCTTCAGAAGCAGCAGCTGCTGGAGTTAGAAAATTAAACTTTCGCTGCTTGACGCGCTACATTAACTAATCAGAGAAGCTGATCCGGGAGCTGGCAGGAAGACAGACCGTACAGGGAAAAAAGTATTCAACCATTCACCCTAGTTAAATCAACGCAGACCGATGGTTTTCACTCAGTCTGCATTTTATTCTCATATCTTTGCAAAGAGAGAACAGTTCATCATACAGGCCTTATAGCACAGTATTCAGCCCCCGTTCTGCACCACCGTTTATTTCCCCTTACTTACAACGATGGAAAGTAGTGAGAGTCAAAACAAATTATAGACACTTTGGTTAACAGTAACATGTTATGAATAAAACCTTGAGGAAGAATCTGGCTTATGGGAAGAAGCTATGTCTGGTCTATAAACACCATCCTGCAGAGAATTGTGTGGCTTTCCAGGTGTAACAGACCGAGTGAAAACTTTATAGTGAGTAAATAGGATAAATTAATATAACAAATAAGAGAAATTTAAATTTCACTCCTCTGAAACAGTTTATTTGTGCTTAAATTAACTTAAAATGTTGAAACCTGCCAGCGAAAAATTATTCTATTGTTCTGGTGTCTGCATTATGGATTATGTAGGTGAAAAATGCTAACATCTACTTCTGGCCGCCTTAAACAGTAGCGGAAAACTGTGAAGGGGCAACCGGGCCAGAGGCTGCCATTGAACGGGATTCCTAGTGAAAGCGCTCCACTGTTGTAGGGGGGGTCAGAGCGGCGCTGACAGCGAGGTAATATTTGAAAGCAGGATGCTAATCTGGATGAACTGACTGCACAGATAACGTTTTTAGGTCTTAAAAACATAATAAAACTACTTTTCACCCCCTTATAACAGCAACTATAGCCGCCATTGTTACAGGCAAAGAAAGGATAGAGTGGCTCCGCCTAACCAGTATCAGACCCAGCAGCAAAAATTCTTCCGTCGCGCATCAGAACTTAACTTGTACAAGCATAAAAAAATGAAGCAGCCAATGCGTTTTTGCCGCTTCTGCTACGTGCGGTCTGAACTTAGCGTAATGGGAACCTCTGTTTGGACCTACCTGAGCTGCAGCCCATATACAGTCTATATGCTGCGTGCTGAGACGGCCCTCTGCAGCCAGGAAGTTCAGGATGACCTGGCACTGTTTAATGATCTGGAAAACAAACAGAGACATGTGGGGGGGGAATGCAAACTATGCCGCCTCTTAGAGTCTGCTGGGTTATTCAGCTCAAGTTAGCAGAAGAGCAGAACTTTGCATGAGAGTAAAAAGGTTCAACATTAACCCCTTTATAGGGCACTCAGTGAAATACTTTGGAAATCAAAAATTCAGGCCAATAGTGTTATTTGAATCCAGGACAAGACCGTATTACCTTTGTAACATTCAAAAATGAATGTCAATGGAATAAAAAGAAAAGTTAACTTGCCCAAAAATATATAGAAAAAATAACAAAAGTGCTTCTGTAAGAAATTCATGAAAAACACACTAAGAGAGAAAGAACCACGTTGTAAGGTTATGTTTTTGGTACAACGTAACTTTAGAGGTATTAATGCCGATACTGGCACCTACATTTTTTAGTTTATTAATTTAATTATTAACTAGGCTTATTAACATTTTAACTTTTCAATTAGCTTTTAACCGTTTTTTTCTTGACTTGTTAACTTTTTTCAGCTTATTTTCCAGTTGGTAATATATCATTCAAGGTAGGGATGCACGATATTGG
>NW_015150678.1:279289-283595 GCF_000732505.1 Cyprinodon variegatus | reverse complement strand
TGTGATGTTATTCAGACATTTTGGAAAGATGATTGTGCCAGAATCAGTACAGCTATTGGTCAAAATGTGTCAGAAAACCCACCCATGTGTTTGTTGGGACATATTCCTAAGCCACTAGTAAAACACGAGCATGTGATACAGTCACTTTTAATGTTAGCAAGGAAGGTCATTATGGTGAAATGGGTGGGCAGGGAACCCCCCTCCATTTCTTTATGGAAATCACTAATATCTGATGTTATGACTCTGATTAGACTTGGACATTACATTGATGGAAGTCTTCAATTCTTCACAAATATCTGGAAACACGGAGTGGAATGTAAAATGGACTCTAACGGACAATCGCCGTGGACATAGAACTCATGGACGGACTCTTGTATATACATGTCAGATGTAGTGCTGATATTGTTTTTGATCAGTCTGCTACAAAGTTTGTATGTTTGGGAGAAATTAAATAAAAGTTAAAAAGTAAAAACTAACTTGCCCTATAAAGGGTTAATTAACATCTAACTGTTTACATATAGAGGGGGCTTTATTTATGTTATAGATTGACGGCTCTAACCTCAATGTGCAAATTCGGTCCAAATATGTGCTCCACTACATTGTTGTGGATTAACCAGTCAGCCAGTTCCTTGGCGATGGATCTGAGAAGAGAAGAGAAGCTGGATGAGATCCTCCACGACTTTCAGTGAAGCAAAACACAAGATGAACGAGAAGGAAAGATTTAATCCAAACAGGATATTGCTTTGCAGGCGTTACCATGGAGATTGCTTTGGGGTTTTTTTTTTTATGGCTCACTTACGTTTCTGTGTCAGACACCAGCGACTCGTTGTTGCACACATCATTAAATGTGTGGAGCTGATTCTGAGGAAACAGATCAGTCACAATCAAAGATCTATGATGACAAACAGGACTCCCACTTTGTTCCAACTGTTGTTTTTCTTTTTTTTTTTGTTCGTCAGTGAACGCATCACTGAACTCTGTGGCGTTGGAAGCGTGACTCACTGTGATCTGGCTGAGTCCGGCTAACCGCATGGTGAGCGTGGGAGACATGAAGTATTTGAAGGCGAGGTCCAGGCTCTCCTTGTCGAAGCACAGCGCGCTGTCCAGCGGCTCCTTCACCGTGCTCCACATCAGGTCGGCCATGTTGCGGGCGGCGCTCTGTCGCAGCTCCTGGTCAGATAGCTTACACAGATACCTGCAACCAGCAGACTGCTTTTAATCCTCTAAGGTGGACGCACAGCAAAGAAAATGTTCATATGAATGATTGATGGGACAGATAAAGGCATGATGGTTTGATCTGTAGTTTAGCGGAGGCAGGGGTTGACGTTTAGGATTTTTACCACTTGCCCTTTCGGCTAGTGACTTTCACATTTCATTTGCCCAGAAACAATTTTACTTGCCCAGTATAATGTTTGATAAATATAGTTCCTAATATTCATTTTTGTAAATATATCAATGAAACATGTTTGCTTTTTAAATGTTTTTTGTAATTCAGTATTTTTTAAGTTTCCAGGTTCCTGGTGTTTATATGCATGCGTCAGATAATGAACTCGTGCCTACATTACCGTGTTAACATGCTTTTCAATCCTTCCTGCACATTCTTTTCAAAATAAACTTTGCTTTAAACTGTTGTGTGCTTGGAAAAATATATAAATTGTAATGTTAAAAATAAGATAAAAACTTCACAGGTTAAAAACAATAAATCACAAGACAGAAGTCAATGTCACAAATAAATAACTTTTATTTTAGAGTCACGGTATGTTTATTCAAGATAATACTATTAATATAATGTGACTTTTCTAGAGAATCATTATACATAGTTATTTTTATTCAGGGCTTCCACAGTCTGACATAATTTCAGAATCCCCTGATTTTTAACTGACTCAGGATTAGTTTTCCCTGACAAAATAAATGCAGCAACAAGACAATAATAATAACATAACAGGTCACCAATCTAACATGTTTAGCTCTATAACATTTAAATGCACCTCTCCAATGTCTGAGAAAAAAGAAAAATTAATGATCGTTTTTTAATGTATGACCTGCATCACTGTACAGAAGACTGCCATATGATGGCGCTTTCTAGCTAGTTTGTCGTTTTGGTAACTACATCATAATTACCGCTAGGTGGACAAAAATCACGCCATCTGGCGGAAAATCACCCGGCTTTTTCAAATCATGCGAAAATGTGTACAAAACAACAAAAATGGCGTCGGCAACGCTTGTGGGTCGTTTTCAGCGAATGTCGGTGATTTTAAAGTAATTTTGAGTGATAAATATTTTTTTTTTTTGAGATTTGTACTCTCCCGACAATAAAAACTACTTGCCCCGGGCGATCGGGCGATGGTTAACATCGAGCCCTGGTAGGCATCCAAGCTCACAGTGAGCAGAGACCTCGACCTTTGTTTATAAAAGACATGTCGAAAACTTTACCAATTAAACTTGTCTTCAGCTTGAAGGAAAAAATCAATAAATATTTTAGGTCAACCATCCCTACAGTTTGAGACCTTTCAAAGAGATATTTGACAAAGTGACGGGTGACTAGGGTTCCCTCTAACTGTACGGAACAGAGCACCCACCTGTCGCTGCAAAGTGCCAATCAGCTGAAAAGATCTACCGTTTAAAAACTAGAAAAGGACGTGGAAACTAACGCTAGCAACAACTATCACTTATTTTAAAAATAACTTTTAAGAAATGGAGTTCTTTCTTCAAAGATGACCCTGCACATTTAGAGTATGTTTGGCTCAACCTGCTGCCATGAAGCAGGATTTTCCACCATGAACAGAATCAGAAATAAATATCGATACAGGCTCTAAATGAGCATCTTGATATGTGCTTGAGAATGGCTTAGTCTCCATTCAAACCCAAAAGTGAATCAGGATATATTCTATATACCAAACTGAAAGATTGTTGTTCTCTACTTCAAAAACAACTTAGATTTTAAAATGGAAAAACTTTTTTTTTTTTTTATTATCTAAAACTCCAATGTATAACATGGAGGCATGAACACCTACATTTTATTTCAGCTTTAAATTCTGTTTTAAGTAATGGATTATAATCAAAAATGTCTCTGGATCTTCACTGGTGGTTGATTAGCTTTTTTTCGGACCCCACTGATTTTTAAATGGTTACCCCTGCTCTAGAAGTTTAATTTAGTCGATTGTTTCTCAAATATAAAATGTAAATGTTATCAAAGTTTCCACTCCTTTAATTAGAGATGGTACAGGCGGAAGCTTTAGAAAGCTGGGTTTGTTAAAATGTGGGTCTTTTTTTGTGTGCTTCTGCTGTGATTGAAGAAAGTGATAACCCTGCTTCTCTGCTTTAAAATATAAGAAGAGTTTATTTTTCTTGCAAATGTATATAAAAAAACAGAGCTCTACGATTTTCTAGTGTTTTCTGTGCCTCACTGGCCATTTTTAAGTCCACAAGGTTTCAGCCTCTGTCTGCAAATCTTATAGGATCATATAGTTGGAAAAATAAAGGGATCAATAATGGCGCCTTGAGGAACTCAATATTTAATTAGTCATTCAATCACCTGTTAAATTAGAAGAAGTAAAAAAGGTCAGCAAATAAAGATCTAAACCAAGAGTAGCAGATATTCCCACCAACTTTTGTAGTCCAACTGTCAATAACTTAAGACCAGCTCTGAAAGCTATGAGTTGAGTACCATCAAACAATCAAATGACCACCAAGTGTGCTGGAAAATCTAATTTAACTTTTAGCCAGTAATAATGAGCCATAGCTTATGGAATTAAACGCAGTTAAGCAGTATGCTTCTCTTTTCCAATGAAAGTAAAACAGTCTGTGAGTAACTTACCGTATTACATAGGTGCGGAAGGGTATGATGTGCTGCATAACCGCAGGAATGTGCAACCATATTCGTATCTATGGGAAGGTAAAATAACCAAAAACATACCGACTATTAGGCATTTTCTGCATCTACATCATTATTTGATCAGAACATTGTAAAAGGGAGTTCTCTAGAGAAGAGTAGAGCCCAACAGATAAATCTGCAGGCCGATACATTGGGCTGATTTTAGCATCTGACCTAATCACAACAACCCCCTCCCTTCCTGAGCGTTGATATCTTAAATTTTAGCTCTTTGTAAAATCAACGTAATTTTAAAAGGAAAATAAGATTATTATTTCATGTCCGACTACAGTTCATGCTGACATGCGAGCTGTACTCAGAAGTTAATGTTTTAATTAAACACATTTTTAAAAAGCTCCAACTTATGTATTTAGTTGTAATGCTGTTTGGATGTTTTAAAAGCTGCATGACTATTAGGCATTTATATATATATAT
>NW_015150678.1:275461-278389 GCF_000732505.1 Cyprinodon variegatus | reverse complement strand
GATCAACCAGAAGAGGTTCTGCGCAAACACGTTAAACCAGTTATATCTGATCTATGTTACGAAATTGTTTTTTATAAACTTGTTTTTTATAACTTAAAGCATTTTAAATGCCACAATAATCACATTTAATGAATTTTAATGCCAATTAAGGCCTTAATTTGAAAAAAAATAGTAATCCAATGACTTTTAGTGACCCACAGAAACCCTGGTCTAGTAGTTCCCATTGATTTAGCTTGTAAAGCGGGGAGAATGGCGCTAGGCTAACCGCACCGTGACGTCACTGCTGGAAGATGTCAGGAGGGAGGGGTTACTATATTTGGGCAAAAATGGCCGCTCCCAGACTCAGTGATCGCGACGAAAACTATTGTTATAGATAATGATCCATTGATAATTCCCTGCTGACCGGAATTTTCCTTTAGAAATTGATTCTACTTATAGTCACTGTTGAAACTAAGGTAGCTTATTTTAATTCTATAGCTGCTGTTTCTTTGTATTGAAACATTTTTTTAATTATGAGAATACGAGTTGGACTACAGCTGGGTATCTCCATGTTAATTTTTTTTTTTTTTATATTCTGGTCGATATACCTCAATTATTGTATTTTTTAAACCCCCGATATCGATATCAGCCTTCAAAATAACATATAGGTCAGGCTCTAAAGAAGAGGTTATAAAAACTCAAAACACTTTAACAAATCAGCAAATACAAAAACAGTATTTCTACAACTTACTGGAACATTTTCTTCCTTTACTATAATAGAGTGATGACTTACATTAGAGACGATGGTGATAAAGGCATGGGCGATGGGAAACGGGAGGCTCTCTGGTGTGCCCAGCTCAAAGCATTCCTTCATGAGGGAGAGGCCATGTTTCCCACAGAACATACAGACATAGCGAAGCAGGTGAAGAGGCACCTCCACATCCTGGTGGGGGACAGACAGCAGAGTTGTTTTTATGCATCCTAACATGCGGGTGAATATGCATACAGATAAACTAATTCCAAGTCAGCTGCAGGAAGAGCTTATAAGAGCTTTTTAAGAATGGAACATGAACAGAGTTTGTTAACAGAGATCAAGGAGAGATTTACTATAATTATATTACATATTTTCATCATCAGTTTCATTAGGGAATTTTATTCCAGCAGCATATGTTCTGAGTAAACAATTATTGGCTTTTTTGTAACTAGTTGCAAATGGTAAAGCAGTGAAAATGCCAAGACATTGATGAGACTGGAGCCTTTTTGAGACAAAAGCAGTATTTACACTACACTCGGAAAGCGACCAGTATTAAAATCTCCTCGGCTCTGATCATTATGTAGTGGGAACTCCAGCGACTGGTCGGCCCTCTAAATTACGCGATACCATTGAACGCAACGTACGGACATCTGATCCGATAAGCAGAAACAACTCGGTTTAATTTCAATAAACATGGAGACGCTCTGGTGAGAGAAACAAAGCACACCAACTACACCCTGGCTTCCTTCCATTCTTTACTTTCCCGATTACTGTCGCACTGCTGACATCATCAACGTCAACCCAGCGTGATGATGTCACCAGACGTGCAGCTATATTGTTTACATTTTTTATAACTTTTTAATTCAGTAGCCTAAAATGTTCCTGTTTTGTTATTCCTTCCAAGTTCAGAAATGTGTAAGAAATTATGTTTTTGTTTATTCAGTCAGTATTTAATAAAGGTGGAACCATAAGTAGTTAAAACAATGTTCTTTTCTCCTTTAATTTAGCAAATTTAAAGAGAACTATTAAGCATTTCAAGAAAGAAAACTTAAGAAAATGGCTGCTTGTAAGTTGTTGTAAGTCAAAAAGACCAATCCATTTTTATTTATTTAAAGTTTACTTGCCTCCCTATCAGAAACCACGTATGTGTTGTTAATCAGAAGTTTCCAAAACTACTTAGATTTCATGCTTAAAGAAAAGAACAGGAGAACAATAGAGATTAAACACATGAGCTCATTTAGCTGAGTTAAAGGAAAAGGTTCTGGAAAACCAAATCTGGTACAAAAAGGACAAAAAAAAAGAAGCAGCAGGGGGACTAAGAGGGAAGCCTTGAGGCCACAGAGATTATAAGGGACTTACTGCACCATGTTTGCATTTATGAAACAACAATGGAGGGTCGGAAACTTCAGCATAAACTCAAGAGAGAAAATTACTTTTTCCCGAAATCCAGAAGCAGCAAAGATGAGAATCAGTCAGTCAGTTCAGGATTTAAGCCCAGACTAAATAAACTCTCTAATCCTAGCTGGGTTCATGTTGGGGGTTAATAATGTAGTGATGTGAAAAGTTTATTTTATAATTCTGAATTTCAACTTCTCAGCAAACTGAAACCATCACTGAGACTTTAAATGTTTAACGCCCCTCCAACACAACACTCCTCAAAGAAACAGGACAGCTCTTCTTTACAAAACCACGAGTTAGAAGCTTAGAGGACAGACTTTTATCAATCTGAATCAAGGAGCACGACTGTGTTAAAATGGAGGCCAAAACTTCTTTTTGAGTTTCAGATTTCTCTGGTCAGACCCTCCAGGTCTAATAGAACCATCTTTATATCAATATCAGGATGAAAAACTGTTTAATATCAGAGATTGCTACTTATGTTCAAAGTTGTTGTGACAATCAAAGAGGGCAAATGTGTGGCTTACTTAAAAAAAATAAATAAAATGGATGCAACTGCTCCTTTAGGGAAAATAAAACTGGTGAAATCTGTTGGGGAGATTTAGAGTAATTACAGAATGAATGTATCAGCTTCTGTTTCTGGGTGAAACATGTGAGGTCCGGTCATATTCAGAATTCAAACTTCTGAACGTACTTTAAATCTGAAATTATTCCACCCTGTTCAATAAATGATCAGTGTTTTTAATTCAGAGTAATTTTCATGTGAATGTGCTTTACTGGAGGCATCCATGTTTGTCAAA
>NW_015150678.1:272805-274743 GCF_000732505.1 Cyprinodon variegatus | reverse complement strand
TGTTAGAGAGGCTTTAAACTGGTTCACAATTCCTACAATTAATAACAGATATAAGATGCAGACCGGGGAAAAAAACAAGCAATAGCCCAATTTCAAACATTTCCACTGATAACATTTCCCTGCTGGTGCGGGTGTTTTTAAAAGTTTAAAATAATCAGAAAAATAATCTGGGAAAAAATAGAAATAAAAACGGTTCTTACATTCATGTCACAGAAGGAGCCGAGGATGTTGCTTTCATGAGCCGAAATGTCCTGGAAATAAGAAAACAGACATGATACCAGCAAGCTTATAAAACATGGAAGCAACAAAAAAAAACTTCAAGCACAGGTTACAAAAGTCGCCTAAAAACAGCTTGAACTTCCTTAAACATATTTTAAATCATGCCTGGAGGAGAGTGTAATGACTGTGGTCTTTTTTCTGCAGTGTGCCTCAATAACTCGTCATACTCCATCCAGAGCTTGTGTTAAAATGTCACATTACTTCACATTACTCTCATAGCACAAAAGCCTTTCGTGACGGTCCTTAGGATTTTCTTTCGCAGCGAGCAGTGAGAAGGGAGGCGGAGTAACAGATAACGGTAATCGGCAATCATCAATCACAAACTTCATGAAAATCGCCCAATTATGACACCACTAAAAACAGAAGATAACCTAACCTTAGATACAGAAGACTATGTCAGTCAATCTGAATTTACAACACTTGAAAAGAAAAAAATGAATAAATCTGACCCTATCTGGTTTATAATTTTTAAGTTGAACACAAAAACAGCGCAAATTTATTTTAGAGATCAAAAAAGATTCTAACAGCAGATGGAAGTAAAAAAACAGAACTTTAAGAAAAATAAAGTTTATTATTTATCCAGTTACAGCACAAGAAAAAAACCCATGGATTTTAATTGGAAAATTTAACATGTTAAGTTGAAGCTCAGCGGGAGTTTTAGATATAAACTGGAATAATATAAGGATTAAAGGTAAACTGATAGCAGTTTTCTGGGGCCGATACAGATTATTTTGACGTAAATTGAACTGATCCCTAATATGTGCTGCCGATATTTGTGGGCAGATTCATTAGGCTGATAATGCGTCTTTTAACGTGAATGAAATGACGTAATGATAAACTACACAATCCCTTAAGCTTTGAAGGTCTTAGGAGTAAACTGCGCCTGAAATTAGGTATGTGAATTAAAGCAAGTGCAGCTCCCAGACTATATATTGGAAATACAATTGTTTGTATTTCAGATGCAAACACTATTTTAAATGTCACCATGTCTGATTTCTAGGTGATTAAACAAAGAAAAAAGGAATAATATTTAACCTCGCTATTTTTTTTTTTTCCGAAATAAACACTGCAAAACACCATGAAACCCAATCTGAAACTCTGGATAAACCCTCAGAATTTATACATCCACACCTTGACAATAACTCCAACACATTTGGACTGAATAAGCTGAGGCATGTTTTTTGCACAAAGGGTTTAGATGGCAGGGTGCTAGGAGGAAATGTGAATTTTGGCACAGTGGTGCTAAAAGTGGCCAAATTATGCAAAAATGCATTTTTCCACTCATAAAAAGAAAACTGGCCAGACAAATATGCTGATTTATATTATTGAAGACCTTTTGCATAAGGCCAAGCCTTTGCTTCTAAGATTTAGCTGTTGTTTAATTGAAATGTGACTGCGTTTTCGTCATTTCTATAAATCGATAGACATTTGCTGGTGTCAACTGGGCCTGGTACCGGACCTGCCAGGCTTAAGGTGTTAAAGAAAAGAAGAATGAAGAGCAAAAGAATGCCACAGCATTGCATCGTCTTATGTGATATTTAAGACATGTACCTATAGGCTAGGGGTGTAAATCACATCCATCATGGCGATTCGATTCAGTATCGATTTCCTGACTCAGCGATTCGATTATTTTCAATTCTCAAGAATACACCACGATAC
>NW_015150678.1:270450-272437 GCF_000732505.1 Cyprinodon variegatus | reverse complement strand
TCTATCAATTGGCTCCTCTTCGTCGTCGCTCTGTTAGTACGTCATATGCTTCGTTGATCTGATTGGTTTATTTGGTTTATTTGGCCCGTCTATCACCAACATAGGCCAATCAGCTAACCAGTATTTTCGCCCCTTCCCAAAATTACTTCAATGGAAGGTTTCCAGATGGATATGCGGAGCAAATCCATCTGGCGGATTCAGCTTAGCCAAAAGTGGCCAAATTATGCAAAAATGCATTTTTCTACTCATAAAAAGAAAACTGGCCAGACAAATATACTGATTTATATTATTGAAGACCTTTTGCATAAGGCCAAGCCTTTGCTTCTAAGATTTAGCTGTTGTTTAATTGAAATGTGACTGCGCTTTCGTCATTTCTATAATTCGATAAACATTTGCTGGTGTCAACTGGGCGTTAAACTGGGTGTTAAACTGGGTGTTAAAGAAAAGAAGATTAAAGAGAAAAATAATGCACCAGCATTGCATGGGTCTTAGGTGATATTAAAGACATGTAACTGTAGGTTGATATAAGAAAAAACAAATGCTAATATCGGCTTGTCAAACCATCAGTGTATCTCTATTCGGGATATTTATCTTATTTTCCGTCGAAGGGTTCCTTCTTACCTCTATGGTGGGGTGAGTGTTGTGTTTGTAGGCTGTGTAGAGAGGGAACTGGATCTGAAAAATCTTAGCTGCACATAGCAGCAGTTTTTCCTTCTCCTCTGTGGTCCAGGAGCTGAAAGGATCCTGGTCTTCGGCATTGCCGTTGTCACAGTCGACCGCAGCACCGTCCCCCGTCTCTCCAGGCTCGCTGCCTCCGTCCGAAGCTCCCAGCCGATCCACCTGAGCTCCGTCTGTCCGGATGCTGCCGTGCTGGTGGCTCTGAGGCGTGTTCTGGTTTGGGTCAGGTGTGTTGCCGTCCTCCTCAGCGGAGTCCCTTTCAACATTAACGGGTTCATCCTCCCCTGGGGAGGGTGGCTGGGCGGGTGCAGAATCCCTTCCGGCCCAGTCGGGCCTGGCCTCTTCAGTCCCGGCCGCAAACCCTTTGTGCGTGAGGTTCTGGGCACTGCCAAGCTGGTTTCTCAGGCTGTTGATCTGAGCGATGACCAGGTTTATGAGGGCATAAACCAGCTGATTGAAGACTTCCAAATGCTTGTACTCCTTGAAGCAGCACAGACATTGCCTGGAAACAACAAACAAGAAGGAAGCTTTTCTTACCTGATCTGTTTTAGAATAGACTGGTTGATTATTAAAGATCAGGAGATTATTTCCCATGTAAACAGTAAAAAAAGCTCAGATTGTGCGAGCGATTACACGGACCTCTGTGACCAGGAACTGATGTAGCCCAGCACTCGTAGTGCATGTTCCTTCTTCAGCTGGAAGCCTCCTTCACTGCCGTCTGCATCAGATACTGAGGAAACAACAGATACACCATTAGAGAACAGCTTCAAACCCTTAAAGGACATTCCTTTTAATAAATGCAAGCAGATGAGGAGGAGCTGCCAAGAATCACCTCAACATAAACATTTTCCACAGAAAGCCAAAGCCTTATCTGCTCAGTTTATTCTTTTATTTGTAGTTGTATTATTTATTATTTTCCATACATTGGTGTGAGTGTATGGGTGAATGTAGTGTAAAGCGCTTTAGCCTGACTTAGAAAAAGCACTACACAAGTTAACGCTTACATTTATACTACTGTGAAGTAATGAATTGGTTGGAATAATGAAATCTTCATGACCTTTTTTTCTCCAGATGTCTGATAGACAATACAGTCGGGGGGGTCTGACCATAGAGACCACACTGCACCATCTACCACCTCATCATCTTGTAAAGAAACACATGGGAGCCGTTTTACTCTAACCTGACTCCGCCAGATGGATTTGCTCTGCATATCCATCTGGAAACCTTCGGTTGAAGTAATTTTGGGAAGGGGCGAAAATACTGGTTAGCTGATTGGCCTATGTTGGTGATAGACGGGCCAAATAAACCA
>NW_015150678.1:265267-268792 GCF_000732505.1 Cyprinodon variegatus | reverse complement strand
ATTTGTGAATACCAGAAGGAGGACTTTTGTTCACTGCTTTATGCATTATTTCGTTTGTAAACCTAAATATAATTGGTATTTTAATGTGTTGCTTTGAATGAAGAGTTTATCAGTTGGTTCACGGTATCCCACCTTATTAATAAGCCTTATAGCTTTTTTTTGCAACTTAACTAACTTATCAATAGTTGTTTTATTTGCATTTCCTCATACTTCTGAACAATAAGACAAATAACCAAAAAGGAATATATAATATGCAGGCCTTTAATATTAATTAAATCTTTTATTTTAAATAATATTCCAATAGTTTTTGCAATTTTATTTCTAATACATTCTATGTGAGGCTTCCAACTAAGTTTGTTGTCTATGTAATGTAACTTTGTGTAATGAAAATAAAAACATGGATTTTAAAATAGAAATTTTATAAATTTTGGGACAATATCAACTGATAAAGAGTGCATTTATATACATGTTTAAGCCAGAATGATTTGACATGGAAATATGACTTCCCTGTGAATTGAAACTCCGATCAGATCGGTGAATTCATCATAATAAAACCCAATCACCCCCAAAAAGAAAATCTAAGCAGCAGCAAGTTAGCAGCTTCCAAGATATTAAAAAAGGAGCAAAAACTGTGACTAATGGAGCTTTAGTGATTATAAACTTCACTCCACGGTTTGCCATCATATGGCATGTTCCTCAGTCTGCTCTCTAATGGACCTCTAAGGTCTATGCAGAATATTTTGAATTATATATTTAAACCATCAATTATTTTAGTGAGTTTTAGATATGCATCACAATTTAGAGCCAAGGATCCTCTGGTGGGTGTCACATGACTGATGTAGGCCTCTTTATCATAATCACTTTGGAAAATTTGTTTTAAAATTCAGATAACTTGACTCAAACAGCTGCTGATAAAAAGTTATTTCGCCTTTCTGAGTATAAATAAGACACATATAGAGAAAAGTTTTACTATTTGTTGAACTATATAAAGTCCAGTTCCACATCTACCAGAGGCAGCAGACTAGGACAGCTCAGTTCTCAGGTTACGGTTATTGTTCTGGCCTCAGTACGGCTCCATAAAGCTCCCAGCCAGCTTCAGGGAGTCAAATGTCTTCCCTCAATCGCTGCCCTGAATTTACAACCAAAGAAACCCGACATAAAACAGAACCAGCAGTGTTCAGTCAGGCACGCCCACCCCTCTCTGAGGAGTTATTGGGACAGGCTAACAGGTGCAGACATAACCACTGTGTGCGCTTAACATGACCTGACTGTTTCAACAGTCTGGGTATTTACCGGCGCCTCCCAGTGGTGGGATGCTATTGCTATGGTTAGAGAATGTCAGGATTTTTAACAAAAAAAAAAATTTTTACATCCCACAAAACAAAGCGCATGCAGTTTTGAAGTGACAACAAATGACCCTCGGTGAAGAAAATTTCATAACTATATCTTTGGGCTACATCAAAATATATATCAGGATATGATCAAATAACCCTGAAAAACAAATGCTTTTAGTCACAAAGTCCCTAAAGTCGCATTGGTTTATGTCAATTTAACATGTTTTTGTTTGAAAAACGTATTACAAATAAAAAAAATTATTTTGACGTCATCGAATGAGCAAATTTGATTGGCTAACAGCTGCTGGGCTGGTGTAGTGCGGGTGGCTTGAGTGATCATACAATTGTCGATTAGTTTGCAAGTCGATTAATGTGTCGTTATTTTTCAATTAATCAGTTACTAATTGGATAGCCGAAGGTTCCTTAAAGATTTTTTACAAAATGAAACCAGGTAAAAATAAATCTTTTCCACTTGAGTTCTGCATAGAGCATATAGATAGAAAAAATTATATATATTTTTTTTAAATAAATGCAAAATGTTTTGTATAATTACTGCTCTAAGTGGGTTTCTCTGTCAGCTAAAGGCACGTTTTACAGTCTCTATACTCCAACAATTAGTCAATAAATCGTGATTAAACTGATTAATTATCTCCACCCTACATACAATGTTGTTACCTTTGTTGGCAACTTTTATTTGCTGAATTTTTGGTGAGTATCTGCAGTTGAATTTTGCAGGCAAATATTTACAAGTTTTGGCTGGTAAAGTAAAAATATTTATTGAATACAAAAATTACATAAGATAAAAGTGTAACATTATAAAATCAAAGTTTAAAAATGTCTATTTCATCTATAGACAGGACTCTATCAAACAGATCCTTTAGTGTTGGCTCAATAAAGCCCAGAGATTAAATAGCAGTCAGTGTTTTATTTACACATGCACCGTTTTCTGCAATGCAGCTTTGTCTTTAAGGAGAGGCATTTTACATTACTGCAACAAAAGAAACTAATTATCAGTTATGTTTGTAGTTATGCATGGAGGAGCGGGGTTTAAATCCTGGCTGAGTCAGGAAAAGCATCGCATGTAATATTCCTCCAAGTCTGGTTGCAAACTCTGCAAATTCCAAACGGATTCACATTAAGCTGCATATGAATGATGAAATCATTCGAGGATTTTCTATCATATCGGCATCAGCAGCCTAATTGTGATCATTTCCCTCGTTTATAACAAAGTAGTTTGTTAACATTTCCTATAGGCAGCTGATCTTGGGCGTGGTTCTGTGAAGAAAAAAAAAGTCACAGCGTTTATTTTTAATGCCGTCTTGGTAAAACCCTGAAAGTGTCGAAGAACTGCCTCAGAAAAAGGCTTTTTTTTATATCTGTAAAAAAAAAAAAAACATATGCTGCAGCCTCAGCTGTATGTGTGGCACTGAAACTCAAACATAGTCATGTTACGCTGGGTCGGTTTTTTTATTATTATTGTTCAGTGATGTTGAATTCTGTTACAAATTTGAATTAAGAGCTAAACTTAGTTGCACTTTAAAAGGTTGCAGTTTTAGCATTCCAAAAAAAAAAAAGTACAATAACAATCCACTGGACTTTGTTTCTAAGTTTGAAGACGATTCGCTTCCCATCCAGGAAGCTTTTTCAATTCAAATTCAGTTAAATTGAAAAAAAGCTTCCTTTAGAAATAGACATTTTGACTGAGAATCGTCACCAGCATGATGCAGTTTTAGAAACTTAAAATAGATTGTAGTTTATCATAATGCAATATTTTACAGCAGTTGACTTTTCTTCAGTTTGTTCCAAATGTAAAAAGATTGGAGCAGGATTGAAAAAAAACCCCAAAAAAATAACTTTCTTGTAAACAAAGGAGAACGTTTGGAAACCACTGCATGGCACATTAAGCAGCCTTGTCTTGATCTCCCTCTATCAGCGATCCATCATCAATTTTTAGGCTGACTTGTTACTAAATGTTTGTGTTTGTTTCAGGGCTGAAACAATTAATCGGATTAATCACGATTATCGTCAACTAACCTTTAGAAAGAATTTAACTTTATTGTCATAACACTGTCACAAGTACAAAAGAAAGAAATTGACTCTCTGTATTTACGCCCTCTCCTCGGGGAACAGTGGGCTGCCATTGTGCGGTGGCCGGGGAGCAGTGTGTGGCTAAGGGTTTTGCTCAGGCATC
>NW_015150678.1:261171-263120 GCF_000732505.1 Cyprinodon variegatus | reverse complement strand
TAAAAGGGAGTTTTTCCTCTCCACTGTCGCTACAAGCATGCTTAGTGTGAGTGATTGCATTTGAGTCAATGAGTCGATGCAATCAACTGGTTTTCCTTAAATAGAAAACGTTATCAGTTTGACTGGATGATCTGGTGAACTGTAAACTTCTTTGATATGACGCGTTGTGAATTGGCGCTATAGAAATAAACTGAATTGAAATAACTGGTGCTTAGATAGCAGCTGTGTTTTTTTGGTGTTCCAGTTGATGCTGGCAGCAGAACTGGTTCCTTAGCATAAACTGGAACTGGTATCCATGCCATTGAAGAATATAGGTTTCCAATCCATTAATAAATTTGGTTTAGGCATCATTTAAACGCCAACGAGAGAAACATCTTCTAAAGCAGAAGCTTCTCATTCATTGAGGAAAAATCTGTCTTATGCTCTGATTCATTTGGCTCACAGCACAGAAACCCTGATGAGGGAGCAAATATTCCCAGGGTGACTGATTTACAACTTTAAAGCTTTGTGTTGGAACAGTTTACAGTCTTTAAGCAGCAATTCAGCATGTTAAAAAAAAAACAAAAAAAAAACAGCCCTGGTTTTAACCTACAAAGTTGTTTTATTTTTTTTTTATTTTCCGTTTTTAATCACAATATTTATGGAGGTAAGTTGATTAGAACTGAGCTGCAGATCTTTGTTAAACTGGATTCTTCTCTGTTTCTCACAAACGCATACTGCTGCAAAACGGAGGTCAGAGGTCACCTTCAGACCCAGCATATGGAGCTGCCAGTCTGGTTGACTGGGCTGTCACAGCTGACAGCACCCCACTGTGAAACACCCCCCCTTGTGTTTCTCCAGTTATGAAACATCGGTTCTGCATTGGAAGCTGTAAACTCTACTGTTCAATATGAAAAACCATCAGGATGTTTACAAACCAACACGGTGGCAAACTGTAATATCTGTAAAATTTTATAGTCACAGCTCACAGTGCTTCGTTAAGCTCTGTTATGCTGGTCAAGGTTCTCAGTCAGTCAGGTCATAGTGATTCCAAAATAAAAAAAAATTAAAAACAATCTGCTGGACTTTGTTTCCAAAATTGAGGACGTTTCGCTTCCCATCCAGGAAGCTTTTTCAATTCAAAATGTCAGAAATAGCTTTTAGTTTGAGACTTTATACAGTAGCCCATCAAACAAAACAAAAACAATGGCAAATATAGGCTTTCCAGGACGATCAAAGCTCACTTTGGCCTCTTTGCCTGAAACAGAAAAACTGTTAATGATACAGCCATGATCTTTTCTGGAAATAATTTTAACCTTTAAACTAATAATATAAAGTAGAAACAATATAAAGCAGAAATTTTAATGTATAAAACCTCAAACTCAGCGCTATTCCTGACATTTTGAGTTGAAAAAGCTTCCTGTAATGGAAGCGAAACGTCTTCAAACTTGGAAACAAAGTCCAGCGGATTGTTTATAATTTTCTTTTGTTAAGCTCTGCTGCTTTTTAAAAGTTTTAACCGCCTTTCCTATCCAACTATAACCAGAAATTGCAGATTTTCTGTGACAAACCAACACAAAGAACAAACAATTTTCCACACATGGAGCGTTTCTCAGTGCTCCTTTTATGCATACATCTGAAAATGGGATTGAGCCATAAACATGCAGCTCACAGGGCACTGCGCAGCTAAAAACTAATACAGTGCAGCACCCCAATGCACGGTAGTGGCAGCATCCTGCTGTTTGAAGGCTACAATTCAGCAGAAAGGATTGAACAATAGCATTTTAAAGGAACTGAACACTGATCCTCCACAGAGCTCCTCATTCAACCAGAAACTCAGACATTAACACACATATCAGCAGGGAAGTTCGGATGAAGCTCCTTAAAGGAATAGTACACCCAAAACATGATTAGCCTTCATTTTCTACTCACCCCCATGCTGAACAACACTCTGGAGTACTTTTTTGATA
>NW_015150678.1:255756-259111 GCF_000732505.1 Cyprinodon variegatus | reverse complement strand
TACAGTGTTCAGTGAAAATATCGCAACGCATCGCAATATTTCAAGTATCCTGATGCATCGTGATAGAATCGCATTGTGGCATGTGAATCGTGATTCCAATCGAATCATGACTTCTTTGCTAATACCCACCCCTAACATGGAACCACTCTGTCCATTAATTCACAATTAGAGATCTGCAAATCCAGCTGGTTATATTTACTTAGCACAAGTTATAAGAGTGAAGTGCTAAGAGAAACAGGCTGCTCGAATAAAAGACAATACTCAAACTGCATGCCAATACTATATCTGGTCATTTGGATGTTTTTTTCCCCTCTTTTTCAAAGAATAATGGAGATATTGTGACGACTGGAAAAAAGAAATTACATTTGGTATAATCAAAATGTATATAGTAGAGGGAAAAAAACAGCAATAAAATCCTAATTTTATTCAATATTTTGCAACCTAAACTCAATTATATCAACATTAGTTCAGACACAAGCAGAAACGACCATTTCCCATCAGTTTCCCAATAGTTGATGTAGTAAACAGGAGCCTGTAGTCCATGAGGATATTTGCTTAAATCACTACAAGCCGACACAATAGCCTGCACAGAGATCCCATCATGTCAACCAGTTCATCTAAACCGGTTTAAAAACTATTCTGGAAATTAAAGGGGGGAAAAAACAACAACCTGGAGGAGAAAAACCGAAAAAAAAAAAACAGAAATAAAGATCACAATGTATTCCTGACTTAATATCTGCCTTTAACCAGATATGGGAATGAAATAATCTGTCAAAATTAACCTTTAAAAAAAAAAAGAAGAAGAAACGGAGAAGAAAAACTATACTAAATAAAATGCCTGTGAAAACCTCACGCTAACTGAGGATTATTCAAGTGTTTATGACAAACATCTGCCTTTTATTTCAGCCGTTAAATGTACTGGCTAGCTTAGTCCCGCTAGCTCCACAACGTTTAACAGGCAAAACAAACATTAGCTGCAGTTGTTCACGGTTTGGTGTCAGTATCCGTTAATAAGTAAATATTTTACGTAGTTCTAAGCCTGTTCTGAACAACAGATGTGACCGTCCGCAAAACAATGGGTGGACAGCTAGCAGACTGACCTGACAAACACATCAAACAAAGTCAGCCTGCTTGCTAGCTCAGCATGCTAACTTAGCATGCTAACTCACAAATCCACCTCCTAACAGTGTTTTATATAGATTAAAACCTCCTTTGACAGCGATGCACAACAGCACCGACATATTTACTGTAAAGTCCCACAGGACATGATTTCAGTGTATGAAAGAGTTTGATTTTCTGCGGTGCTGTTTGACAGACAGGCCCTAAACTTAACTGCAATTTTTGCAGAGAAGAAAGGCTTCAGTTTTCATAGAAAATCGACTCAGACTGACGTGGAAAGAAAGCAATGTCAGCCGCTACAGAATATTCCCACCGAACAGCGCAACAACCACGACGAACGATGTGGTCAAAATTCAGAAATAGTAAGGAAAGCAAAGAGAAGAAAAATATAGATCTATTTAGCTAGCCAGGATGCTAACTTGCTGCCATCAAGCTTCAGCAGGCAACAATGCTAACATCATCCAGCTAGTTCAGCCAGCATAATGCAAACAAAATGACTTTTTTTTTTACTTACATTCATTTAAAACCTCCACCAGCTCGGCGCAGTTTTCACACATTGTTCATGAAGGAGAGAACTTAGTATGCCTGCTCAAACCATTGCACTGGAACTGCTGTTGGGAAAGTAGTTAGTTGTTTTGGAGATAAAAAAAAAGGCCCAAAGCAGGGAGTGATTGGTGAAGGTTACTCCGCTCAATGAAACCTAAACGGCGGGCTGGAGGACGTGCTTTGCATCCGAGCGAAGAGGATAAACATCCAGAAGTTAAGAGGCACAGAAAGGTGAAAACCGTCACGGTCACCAACGGTTCACCGTTAGTTGAGAGAAGACTCTTCAGCCAGGAGGGGAGGGGGTTCGCTACAGCATGTAGGTCTGTTCGGAAGTTTCCGTGCTCGGTTCTCGCTCCACTTCGTTACGTTTCGGCGTCTCGCGATATTTGGAAACGTAACGCTCTTTGTCAGGTGATCTCAATGTCATAAGACCGGAGGTCTTCAACAGGGGGTCCGCGACCCCTAGGGGGTCCACGGAGGTACTGCATGGGGGGTCGCGAAAGTTTTGGCTGATTAGACTGTTTTTTGTTTTGTTTTTTTATATCCCCCCCTGCTATTTTTTCCACTAATTGAAATGTCTTTAAATATACATAAACGTGAATTCAACACACTGCTGTAAACAGATAAATGGAGGCAGAAGATGTCTTTCAGTCATCAATGCACACATTCAGCGACACACAGGAGCTCTTTCAAGCTGGGCACCGTTTCATTCACAACACCTGTCCCATCAACCAGGAATAAGAACCAGAAATACTTCAATAATCCCAGGGAGAAATTACTTTCGTTACATTATTCCGTCTGTAATAGAGTGACTATAGGAGCAGTTTGATAGAACACAACCTCATACAATCAGTGGTGTCAAAAGTACACACATTTTTTACTTAAGTAGAAGTATAGATACTGCAGTTTAAAAACATTCTGGTAAAACTTGAAGTATCAACTTGACCTCTTTACTCAAGTAAAAGTGAAAAAGTATGTGCTGCAAAAACTACTTAAAGTATAGAGGTATAAAGTAACCTTAAAAAAAACAGATACCACTATATGAACTGAAAGCTCAATTTTGGACTATTTCTAAAAATTCTTTGAGATAGGGCCAAGGATGAGGGAGGTCCTGTTGGTCTCCATCTGTGTCCGACCTTTCAGACATTTCAACATCTTTTTCTGAATCCGACATTGTAGCATGGCATAGAAAATTCACGTTTGCAGTTTGAAGAACACCTGCTTGCTTCTGATGATTTCCTTTAGCTAACCGATGAGTGTTTGCGTTCTATGACTCATCCAATCACACTAGTTTTCACTAGATGTGGGTGGAGCCAATGATCTGCATTGGATGGAGCACATGACGGGAAGTAAATATTTACAAACATTATAGTAAATGACCTGTACTTAAATAGTGCTTTTATTCAAGTCAGGAGACTTGACCAACTTTTTTTTACAAAACACATTATTTGTATTTATTTGCATTTATTTTAAGAAGATTTGACTCCGTTAGATTTATATTTATTGCAGTGAGGGCAGCTGTCTTTGTTATTCTCCCTGGAGGCAGATAGTACCTTCTCAATACATCATAGTTCTGCATTTGCCTCCTAATGCGCTGCCATTTGACCTAGTTGTGTTGAAAAAGAGAAATAAAACATCAAGGATGCATCTTCTTAAAAATGAGCTTTGACCTTTCAAAAAAAAAAAAAAA
>NW_015150678.1:249618-254098 GCF_000732505.1 Cyprinodon variegatus | reverse complement strand
CTAGTTTCTTAAAAAAATAAATAAAATCCTACAGTGTTAAAACTTTTAAGCCATTTTTATTTAACATTTTCTATTATCTTGTTGCAATACAAAAATTAAATATTCAAAACGTATCTGAAGATTTACAGAAATATGAAACATGTGAAATATTAAGTTCAGATCTCTTTAATCCCAGCGTTACATTAATGGCAGAAGATTAGGAAATAACCTAATAAAAGCCCCTGGCCCAATGGTTCCCTTTCACTAAGGTAGGTGTGAAGACAAAAGATGGATAATCTGATTTAGTCATGTGTTTAAAACGTAGAAGGGAATTTATGTGATGCTATGCAGACGTCTGCCTTTCAGCTGAATACTTTTAGGCGCCTAAATTAATTGGATGAACAGTTTAGACTTTGAACAGAGTTATTTTTGTAAAAATAGGCAACTTTATAATGTTCTTGGAAAGGTTAACAAACAGGATGAGCTGCACACAGCCTTCAGGTACATCCAGTAGCAGAAGCTCCGACCCATCAGATGACAAGGAGCAAGAAAAAAAAAAGACAAACGAACGAGGGCGAAGCCATCAGAGCGACACATTCATTCTATTCAGTGCACAGAGCACATCTGAAACAAAAACAATCTTTCACATTAACGTGGCAAACGTTTTCACAATATATCTTACATATTAACAAGGAGCAGGTGAGTAAAGTGAGGGATTAAAACGAACCTTTAATTTCTGTATCTTCAAGCAGATGTAAAATAACCGTGTTGCCAAAAGGAAACTTTAACAAATCATGTTGAACACAAAAACCCTTGTATAAAATAAGTTTATAAAGAAAAGAAAAAAACAAACAAAAAAAACAAAAAAAAAAAGAAAAAAAAAACAAACAAAACACGCCGAAACTGAAGTCAATTCTCATTTACATATAAACATCGATTTGGTCGACTTCCAAATGCACTCCAGCGTCCGTATTACCCCCAGATTGTCTTTCCAATCCAGGTCAAATACAAATTGTTGAAAAGATAAATCAATAAGTTGCTGCAGTTGCTTTAGTCGCACATCTCCTCCGGCAGCTCATGGGGGTTAAGTATTCCAGGAACAGACATCTGCAGCTTGTGTTTCTCCTCCTGGGCTTGGCGAAGAGCCGCTTCTCTCTCCTCCAGGAACAGATCCGTCGTGTCCTCACCAGCAAACTCCTGTCAGATCACAAGAGATGAAGATCAGCAATGATCCCACTCTGATTTCATGCGGTTCTGCTTTATCCTCATTCTGATCTGCTGTCATTTAGCCTTCAGGAATTAACACCCAGAAACGATACTAACTGGACGGGTTATTGATCCTAAAGCGTTGTTGAAAGTTTTTGGCTACTGTTGATTATAAATTTCTGGAATATTTGCAGATTAAAAGAATATCCCCTCAGACGACCATAACAGGTTGTCAAATTGTTTTGTATTCGATTTATTCATTTTGCATTTATTAGCATCTGTAATCCTGTGAAGAAAGCAGGTTCCAAGCTGAGGAGGAAAAGGGTGAATAACGAAAAATAAAAAAACCCCACAGATTTTCAGACAGGATTTTTTTATTTTTAGAAATTTTCTAACTTTTGGGACAATATAGTCTGATAAAGAGAACATTTATATACATGTTTAAGCCAGAATGATTTGACATTTAAATATGATTTCCCTATGACTTTAATATCTGCAGTGGATGTGATGTCCTGACAGGTGTTTCCTCTGGCTTTGTCTTCTTCCCTCTCCTTTTGAACAATAGACTTTTCTTTTTTTGTTGCATCTTATTTTCAATTTCTTACTTTTTTCATTATTGTCTGATGTTAAAATAAATAAAAGCATAAAATGCTGATCATTTCGTAAAAAGGTGGCTACCCATAACAAGATACCTCTCAAACTGAGGGGATTCCAACACTGCCCACTTATTTATCTACCATTTATTTTCAGTCATGTGTAGCCTATTACTAAGCTTTCTGGGCCCAAAGGTTGTTTTTTTTTCTCCCCGTATTTTGCCGTATCATACATAACCTGTGATGCTGTCGAGGAATGTTTGTATTCTTTCTAATGAACAAGGTAATAAAAATAAAAAAAACTGATCATGCATCCCTATTACCTGTATATTTTATTTGGAGGGGGGATTACAGAAAAACTGATGTGTAAAAACAAGATGAAGCACGTTTCCTTCCACCTTATAAGTCGGTGCTACTTTAGGTAGATTTATCACCAAACTCCAATGATATATGAAAACTTTTGGTTTCAACAGGACAAAGTGAAAGTGTTTAACATTCGTTGGTCGCTGACCTTAATCTGGACGAGGAAGTCCCTCAGGTGCTCCTTGAAGGCTGGGATGTCCTGATTCAGGCTGAACAGACCCGTAACAAACACCTTCACCTGGGCACTGGACAAATATTTCAACAATTCAAATCAACATTTACAGATATTTACCAGCAGTCAGCAAAAAAAAACAACTACAGGAAACCTCTGCAACAGTCAAAGCAGTTAGATTTCATATGTAAAAAAAGATTTAAAAATTAGAATACAGATGGCAGATTGCAATTTTTCTATTTCTTTTTATTTAAAAGTGAAAATTACAGTCGTTTATTTGATTTGAACCTCAAAAAAGAAAAAAAAACTAATATACATGTATAGAAAACTATAAGTTATTTTATTCATGAAAATGTAACCTCCTCCAGGTTTCCTGGTTTCAGTTAACCTGCTTTTATGCCATTAAACATCTGATTAGTTCGGCCACATTCACACTGCAGGCTTTGATGCTTAATTCCAAATTTTTTGTGAAATCTTGCTGCTTCTGCGTAGCAGAATAGTGACCTATGTAATTCACTAATGGCGTTCAGGTCAGATGAATGTGACCTGGCCGTTCAGACAGGTTGCATTTGAAAAGATCAGAGTCGTATCGGATTCAGGACCAGATAGCCAAGTGGCCTGGGTCGCATTGGAAGAAATCAAATCCGTGTTGTTCAGACAGCCATGAAAAGATCAGATCCAGGTCGCATGTGGGCCAAAAAATCGTATTTGGATAACTTCAGCCTGCAGTGTGAACGTAGCCTTAGATGAGAGCATGTTGATGTGGAATTGAACAAATGTGATGTCTTACTCTTGTAAGTGAGGGAAGGCCATTTTGAGCAGGTTGGCGATGTACTCCTGAACATGCAGCTGGTTGTTGGTGGGGTTGGTGGTGCTCAGAGCAACGCTGACTTTCCCTTCTTCCACCAAGTTAAACATGTAGGCCAAGATGGTGGCGTGCATGGTCAGACCTTAGAGAAGGGAGGCTCATCAGTGATGGAAGAGCAGGAGCAATGAAAAGATGGAGTGTGATTTTCAGAAAAGAAACGCCTCATACCTGCGGTGTGAGACGTATCTGTGACCACGGAGAAAATGTGCTGCAGAATATCACAGAAGTACGTCTGGTAGAAGCTCTGAGCTGCTGCCTCTTCTGCAGACACGTTCTGCAGGAGTGTGAGGAGGATCTGTAGACCTGGAGACAAACATTTAACAGAAATATAAATAACCTTTCACCAAGGAAAACAAATGCAGGAGAATTTTTTGTTCCTTAATAAAAGATAAACAGTTTTTATCCTTTTAAAATTTTTCACTCAGTCCCTGTAATTCAAATATGGCTCAACGGCATCGGTGGCTGAAGCAGATGGAGTTTTTATCTATATTTTAGGGTCTAAACAGCTAATCAGATTAATTATGATTTATGGATTATTTAAAGTCGTATGGAAGCAGCTGTTCCAAATGTTGCATTTCCGAATTCTCCCGAGTGGTGCACGACTTTACACGAGTGAATAACGTGAATGTGATTGGTCGACTATAAAGGTGGGAGCATTGTTGTGGTAGAAGGTTGACAAGCAAGCTTGATTGTGGCTGGTGTCTCTGAAGCATCTTGCTAACCGGTTAGCAAGTTAGTGCTAGCAGGTTCCCAATGGGAAATTCCATTGGGACCAAGTAGCCTGGGATTTTCTCAGCCTCCAGTCGGTGGAGCTGTCAGGTTTGTAGCACACGGATATTTCACACCTGGATAAGACAGGAGGACACAGAGGTCAGAGAAAAGCCTCAATCACGAGCCAGAAGAAACCAAACTGGCAGAATTTAAGAGGAAATACCACAAGATGCAAACAGTCGTGTCTACGCTGGTGAAGATTACTTCATTAAATCTACCAAAATCACCTCTGCATCATTTGGGTCCTCAAGATTCTCCACCAATCGTGAAAGTAACAGTCGCAATTGTGTATTGTTTCTAAAGTTGTGAGAAAGCGGCAGTTCTAAACGCTGCGTTTCCAAATTCTCCCAGTGGTGCCCGACTTTACACCAGTGAATAAAGTGAATGTGATTGGTCGTTTATCAAGGGGGCGGGTTTGTTGTGGCGGAAGGTTCGCAAGCAAGTTTGGTTGTAGCCGGTTAGCGTCTTAGTGCTAGTAGGTTCCCAATGGGAAATTCCATTGGGACCAAGTAGCACTAAATTGGTGAC
>NW_015150678.1:247481-248790 GCF_000732505.1 Cyprinodon variegatus | reverse complement strand
GTTGTTTCTAACTGAGTGACTCACTAAACTGTGCCTAAAAACATATCTGTCAACATGATGCATCTGCTTAAAATAATATCTCATCTTTTTGGAGCAGCCTAAAAGGAACATTTAAGCCGTTTCATTTTAATTTTGTTGCTGTGTCATCCTATTCCTGTTAGTTATTACTCAACATATGTGAATTAAAGTTAATTTAAGTATTTAGTGTTTTTACTGTACTTATTGTTTTAAAAATATGATTGAAAACCCTAGTCCACAAGTAACCCTAACCCTCATTCACATTTTCCCCTACATTTCAAGTTATGATATATTTTTACATAATTTATTCGCTGCAGTTAAAAATATCAAAGATAGTTCCAATTTAAACACAGATATGAAATACAATAAAACATACAATAACTTAAATGATGTCATTGTACTAGGTCATCAAATCAATTCAGTTTAGTCTGTCTAATAAGCTGTCTGTAGTGTTTTTAAATGTCCAGCAGGTGTCAGTATTATGAGACAATATCAATGCAGCATCAATACAGTTTTTCAATGTGTCCAAACGCTTCAAGATGCCTCATTAACCATCACTAGTAATCGGTTAATCGTTAACTGGAGAATAGAGATTGTAAATAATGCTTTTAACTGACAGACTGACCTACTTAGAGTAGTAAAAATATATATACATTTTGCATTTAACATAACATTTTTATCTGTCAATATGCTCTATCCAGAACTCTTCAAGTAGAAAAGTTTTAGTGTCGCCTGGTTCAATTTTGTTAAAAATCTTCTTTAAGGAACCTTTGCTGTCTGATTATTAATCGAGAAACAATCGATAGATTAATCAATTTGCTAAATAATTGTTAGTTGTAGCCCCAAATAATTCCTGATAAATTAAGGTACGCATACATTTGCAAACACAAGGAACAATATATATATATATATATATATATATATATATTCTAATAACTTTTTCCTTCCCTTCATAGTGAAAAGGAGTTATTCTTTCCAATCAATTTTATGATAAAGTCCCAAATCTGTTTTCAGTCCATCTATTCGAGTCAAATATAAACAGCAACTTTTTCGAATTTGACCAAACTGTTATTGCTGAGAACAGACTGAATGTTTTTCTTTTTTTTGGAAGCCAGTCCCAAAAGATCTGCATCCCTTCTTAAAAAACACGTACTAGTAAAAATCCTATTTTTTATTTATTTTTTTAGCTCATGACTACTTCTGGCCTCACTGCTTTGATTCACTTAAAGGAGAAGTTCGGTTTTTTACACTTTAAGCCCATTTTCTGTAGTGTCCAGGATGAAATAGAATG
>NW_015150678.1:243342-245605 GCF_000732505.1 Cyprinodon variegatus | reverse complement strand
ATTTCATCCTGGACACTACAGAAAATGGGCTTAAAGTGTAAAAAACCGAACTTCTCCTTTAAAGGGGAATAACTTTTTTTTTTTTTCTTTCACATTGGCCCCATGATTTTACGTTATTACATCATGTTCTAGTCACCCATATTATTTTGTTTCATTTGGAGCCTTTCTGAAGATATTCCTTTAGGTTATATATAAGTATCATCTTCCTTTGGGCAACGAGTTGAAGGCACAAACTAAACTGTTCATAATTTATGGTACGCCAGCATTCATAACATGTAGGTGAATCACTGTCCCCCAGACATCTGTGGTTATATTTTTATTTATATTTTTTAAAACAAAGCAGAGTGTGTATGACATCATCCACGCGCCAGACTGGAGTTGTGACAGGCAGCCCGGGTCACCGGCTACGCTCTACCCCTTATATTCATTCTAGCTAATCTGAATCGTTCAATTCCATTTGGAGAGCGAGCTCATCTGTGGTAGCAGCACTAGACATCTTCCAGGCATGTGAGGAAAACTAGCAGCAGTTCAGCGAACAGGATGAATGAATGGTAGCTGGCGCACGCTGATGTCATACACACTCCGCTTTGTTTTAAAAAATATATAAATATAAAATATATAACCGGGGATGTCAGAGGGACAGTGATTCAGATTATTATTATTTTTTTTATATATGGCTCTTTGAGGAGTTTGGGTTTCAAACCCCTGACTTAACCAAAGGTTTGTCCACCTGGGATTTAATCAGTTTTAAATGTGTCATTTAAAGCAGTTTTAGCTCCAACCTGTGTCAGCAACGTTCCTCATCGTGTGCTTAAAGGCCCAGATGATGGAGTCCAGGATCAGTTTAAACTGGGCAGGTGCGATGGCCAGAAAGGCTGGGAAGCACTGGGAGGTGGCAGCTTGAAGCAGGTAGAAAAAATGGGTTCGGTGCTCTGGGAACTCTTCAAAGTCCTAATAGAACAGAGGAATTGTAACAAACTGGGATCAGCATCTCTTCTATTCATACGTTGCTCAGATTATTTCACACACCGCCATACAGACCTTGTTGATCATGTTTAAAGTGCACTCGAAGACGGCATCGAAGATCTTTGGGATCTCGCCTGTAATGTGGACTCCCAGTTTGTTGACGATGGTTGCCATGGTGCTGAGGACCTCTGGCTCTCTTGCAGCAGGGACATTCCTCTGGTAATCAATGAGCACTGCCTCCAGCAGGGGGGGCACAAAGTTCTCTGCCACCTGAAACCACAGATTGTTTTTCTTCAGAACACATTTCTCTATCATCAGTCTATGAAACTGATATTTAAGGGGAAAAAAAGGCCAACTTTATTGTCCCATATTCCATTATGAGCAATTAATTGGGTTATTTTGGCAGCAATTTGGATTAATCTAAACTACTTTGCTTTACAGAAAACACTAATATTTACTGTAATCGGCTAACACAGATTACAATAAACCCTTAATATTTACCCATAATTCATCTTTCTGTTCTTTTTTTTAATAGTTATTTTAATAAATGCACATCAGCCCTAGTTTGAAAGAATCTCAGGCACTGTTTCTCAATATGTGTACTCGTGTGCTCGTGAAACATCATCATCCTCAGCCCTAGTACTGTTCCAATTCACAAGAACAGCAGACCCAGAACGGACAAAGTCCCCGGATGTTGTTCTCGCCACACTCTATTTACCCATCATGCATCGTGCAGACTTATTAATAACAGGAGGTGAAATGCAGCTCAAGACAGAAGTAGATTTCTTACTAGCAACTGAATCTATCCATTATTCATCTACGTTGCAAAGAAACAGCTGATTCATCATGAAGAAAACCAAAAAGGCTTACAAAATGAAAATAAATAAACTGCTTTGTTTTCTTAAAAATCACCAAATGTTATGGACAACATTCAAGACAAAAGACAGCGACAAAAAATAAAGAACTAGATAAAGTAGATGGGACAAAGGAAAAATTTCTACTATTTGTTTCAATCGTTGCACGCAGCTACAGCTAAAACTGTACGATGAAACCGCAGTGTTTAAAAGTTCACAGCTCACGGTGGATGTTCTCACACTGTGCGGCCCAATACTCTGATGATCTACCTGCTCACACTGTACCTCTAAAAATCATGTCAGACTCAGCTCCGCAGTGAGATGGCTACTCAGACTCGTCTATCCAGAAGCCAAACGAGTAGAAGAGGAACATGAAGCTCACTAGAGTGAAACGCTCTGCCTTGGAAATTTGTGCAATTTTGTGCTGAAAACCCTTAAAGGGA
>NW_015150678.1:226995-241557 GCF_000732505.1 Cyprinodon variegatus | reverse complement strand
CCTTTAAAAGAAAAGGCGACGACGTATTTGGACAAAGACATGGCTGAGCAAACGTGGCTACTACGATCTGCCAATTTTACAGAAAGAACTCTATTTCACTCACAGCACCCCCGCCATGCTTCTGGGTTTTCATCTGAGAGGAAGAAGAAGAATCCTTGTTTGCGCACTGAGCGATTTGCCAATAATGGTCAACTGAATTTCAAACATGTTTAATTTTCTCCCGACCACGATTTGAAAATAATTTTATATAATATTTATAATGTTTTATGTTGAATGTGAGGTGTTCATGGACTTTATGTATGTGAACAAATGTGAAACATACTGAAGAAAAAAAAAAAAGTTTCTAAACAGAAGGTTACAAAAAATAAAAACTAGGGCAGATTGTTGGGAGCCAGTCTGTTTAAAGGCCCATTTGGACCCATGTGACCCGTCTTATCACTTTAAAACCCTCTTAGTCACTACAAAAGTATTCCCTGCCTCTTTTGTATTTGTGTAATAAATGAAACAGAAAAACAAGTAAACCTTCCTTCATCTCTCTACCCCTTTTTGTTGTTGAAGCTGTCACGCCAAAACCCCAGAATGCAATGCAGTATGAAATTTGTGGGATTATAATTTCTCCGAAACCAGAATTTAGGAGTCTCATAAATGAAGCCTTTTAAAGCATGAATATTTGGAAACTAAGTTTTAAATTCTAATCGGGGTTTATACAGGAATAAATAACTCGAATTTGGTGCTCTTAGAAGTTATTTTAATGCCATAAACACGTACCCATGACTCATATTTTATTTATTTATGTATTTTATGTAATTTATAATTTATATATATATATATAAATAAACAAATTCCTTTGTCATCTTCACCGTTGACAGGCTGCAGCCATGTCCCAAATTCCTCGTTTTCCAGCCACTTTTATTGAAATTGGAATTTTCCCCATTCTCTAGCTTTTTCTCCACCTCGAGCTTCTTTTCCGAACATACGGCTTTACGATCAACCGGAAGCGGTTCCGCGTAAACACACGGAAACAGTTATATCTGATATATCTGAAGAAATTGTTTTTATAAATGTTTTTTTTTTTATATAAATTCCACCATAATCACATTTAATTAATTGTGATGCCAATTAAGGCCTTAATTTAAAAAGTAATAATTTAATGACTTTATGATTTTTAATGACCCGCAGAAACACTGCTAATATTTTAGGTTTTTACCTTTTAGTTTAAAAAGCTTTTAAGACCTTTTAAAATAAACCACTGAGATTTTTCTCCCTCAGATGCTAACTAGTTTCTGCTTTAATTACTACTGTGGTTTTATTTGAAGGCTAAAGTAGTTTCCCCTCTAGTAGTTGTTTAGGCTTTTAGTTCTTAATGGTAAACATGCTTGAACTGAACCTTCACAGCAACGATAATCTTGATAAACAATTTTTAGACAAATAAACAAATCCAAGGGGCAGTCTCACCATCTGAGGGTCGTTGGAGCGACTGACCCAGCCTGAAATCAGTTTGAGCGTCTCCCTCTTGACCGTCCTCATACTCCTAATCAAAGGCTGCTTCGTCACCATCTCACCTACAGACATAAATAAACAGATGGTTTGTTCTAATGGCCTCTGGGATTTGTTCTGTCTGATAATGTAGAAGAGTGGAAAGCAGCTGACCGTTTGTCTGGACAGCAGAGGAAATGTTTTCGCTCAGGCATTTGTAGACGTTGAGCATATCCAGGTAGATTCGACCCAGTTGGACGACAAAAGGATGACCCACGGCTTTACAGGCTCTGACGTTGGTCTTCAAGATGCTGCCGAGCTGGCGGACCGTCTCGGCGTCCTTCAGGATGTCCACATTCTGCAGCACATGGTCCAAACCTCAGAATCAGTACCGTTACAGTAGTACCTATGGAGCTTCATAAAACTCTTCTGCTGAGGCCCTGACCTTGGTGGCTTGCTGGATTATGCTGTCCCAGACCTGGTTAGGAAGCAGCATGTACTTCTCTATGAGGAGCTCCAGGACCGCCTGGTCCGTCTGCGCTCCGATCATGTAACCCACCGCCTCATAGAACGTATGGACCTGCAGAGTTGCAGTCAGACACCTGAGCTTGTTTCTCAGAAAGTGGGCAGATATAAAAGCGCCGATAATTCAACTGACCTGCTGAGGCTGCAGGTCACAGATGATGGTGTTGATGTTGTTGAGGATCTCATCAATGAAGGGCATCACCTCGCCCACCTGAACCTGGACAAAATGACGCCGGCACTTCTGAGCGATCTTGATGAACGTGTCACAGGCCATATCCTGCACACCATCGTGGGTCTCTGCAGAGGAAACGTCCCGCAGGCAGAAGTCAGTACCTCGAAAGATTTATTCCGCTTTTAAACGGAAAACTTTCTCACTCGTCCTCACCGTGCATGAACTCAAACAGCTTGTTGACGACGGTCTTGAGGAACTTCCAATGAGCTCGCAGGAAGCGAGGATACTGACCCACGATGTACATGATGTTGGACGCTATGATGGCCTTGTTATCCTTCCCTCTCTTCTGCTCACATAAGCCAAGCAGGTCCTGAACAAATCCCACCAAGTTAACAAGCTTCTCGAAGCAAGACGAGCAGCTAGCTACCAAATAAACAGCTCCTACTGTTTGCCCACCTTGATCACTGTAACCAGAAACCTTTTCTCATCCTCCTCATGCATCGCCCCGCTTATAGACCCGATGGCCCAGCAGAGCATGTTCAAATTCCTCCATGACCACTCGGTGCCGTTCACCTGGTTGTGGAGCTTCTCCGTCATGATTCGCTCAGTGTCTGCATAGTCCAGATGTGTCAGATATACTGCAGGATTCAAAGAGAGAGACGGGGAATAATGAATTCAGGCTGTAACAGCATTGATGAAGATATCTGAATCCAACCACATGTTTTATTGCAAATATTTAGAATTATTTTTTTTTTATTTCCTAAACGAGGAACAATACCAAATGCTAAACTAGGGATGGGAATCAAAAACCGGTTCCTGTTCAGAACCGGTTCCATGTGTCCTATTTCATGGCACCATTTGGCAGCTCGCTTAACGATTCTCTTAACGGTTCCAGGCAGCATGATTTACGTCACGTTTTTTTTACGAAAGTCATGCACACGGCATTCAGTAAGCAAGTACGAGGTGACCAGGCGCAAGTCTAGAAAAACAAAACAAAAGCGGTCAAAGCGATCAAAAGATTGGCTTCATTTTAAGGAAGCGAAAGATGGCAAACAAGCCACTTTGCAATCATTGCAAAGTGGCAATTGCATCCGCAGGAGGAAATGCATCCAACATGCAGAAACACCTGCACACACAACATGGCATACATTTTAACGGATGCCGTGTTTTTTTTGTACGTCTTCCGGACAGAAGCTAAAGTTACGACCAGACTGGAAGGCAACTCTGGTGGTAAGTAGCTAGTTTTATATCACTGGCTGAGCTTAATGTGGTTCCTAGTAAATCATATGCCATTTCTGGAAATAAACCAATTTCCTACCTCTCTTTCTTTTAAGGGAGTGTGCCTTTCTCGTTAGTCCAGCCCTTCATTGCTAGCATGTTTACTAAGAACTACTAGTAGCTGGAATTCTTACATGTTTCTAGCTATTGCATGGATGTAACGAAACACGCTACGAAGTTGCCCTGCAGTTCAGGGAGCGAGACGCTCGTTTATTTAAATCAGGGGGAGATGAGTTTATTTCCTGAAATTGTACCGTAATGCTTTTACATTAAATGGAATCGATAAGGAATCGAATCAATTCCCAACCCTATGCTAAACATTCAGTTACAATAATACTGATATAGTTCTGTCAACCATGAGGGAAGGGTAACTACTGTTGGTTGTTAGTCAGGTTAATATAAAACTGATGCCCATTTTGACCAAAATAATCCAAGTATTGACTCACCCAGAGTTTCTCTCATATTCTTATACAGATTGATGGCATCCGTGTCCTTCATGAACTCTCTGACCACCTCACCCTGGTCGTTCTCCACCACCAACACCTCCTCTGGTTTGGCCATGCGGCTCACCATCAGCAAACGCACCTGCAAAAGGAAAACCATCGACGTAAGCAACGCGTGAGCGACCCCTTCTGCAGCCAATCAGTTCCATGAACCCCATCAAACACGACAACTTGTTTGACATGTAGCATCACCTGAGAAAGCACGGGCAGGTAGAGATGTCTTCGAGGTGGAACATCAGACAGCAGAGGGGTACTTGATGTGGAGAAGGGGCTCTCTCTGTACAACTCTGCAGCCAAGTGGTTCCAGTACTCCAGACAGATCTTGAAGATCTCCGTCTCCTCGACCTCCGAAACCAACAGCATGTAGTGAAGAGCCTGGAAATCAGAACGAGATGAAAACAAATGAATAAAACGAGTACAAAGAAAACTCTTCTGGGCTGATATATCAGAACGGATCTCCTCATACAGGTGAAATTAGCCGGTAACACAGCAGCTTCGATCCAACCAAAAGGTCAGAAAACTTTCCAGAGATTTCAAACTTTTCAATCTGAACGCTGGTATGCAAACACAAGTATTCAGAACAAAAAATAATTAGGTTGACAAAACGTTATAGATGACCTTGAGGCTTCTCCTGCCGCACTCCTCCCGACTCAGGTTTATTTTTGTGCACAGACTGATCCACAGGGCCTTTAAGTTCATGCTGCGACAATCAGAACCCATTAACAATAATGAATATCCCTACACTCCCTTCAACAATCTGATGGTTTGGTACCAATTGTCAACAATTTCTCTTAAAGGAAAAGTCCGGTCATATTCAGGAATCAAACTTCTGAAAGTTCTTTAAAAATGAAATTATTACATAATGTTCAATAATTTATAAATGTTTTTAATTAAGAGTAATTTTATTTGAATGTGTTTTACTGGAGGTATCCGTGTTTGTCAAAGAACACTACTGCCACCTACTGGTTTGTGACGTTACGGTGCGGTATCGGCTGTTGATCAAGTCCCAGTGCTGTATCTGGTGTTTGTCACAACGCGCTATTATCCAAGTCATCTTGAAACATTCTTCTTCCAAATGTTGGCTACATATGACGAGTTTTTTCTCTGGCCAGAAGTTCGATGGCAAATCCTCCCTCTTCAAGTTGGCGATCCAACGACCAACCCGTCCGTGGAGGATCAGGAATCAGAAAGGTGGAATAACTTTTTTTTTTTCCCCCACTTTTACCCGATGTATTCTTTGGAGCCCCTAAAGGGACATGGAGGGAAAAAAGAAACTTTAGCGAGATTCCGCCATAGTTTTGCGAGATCTTGCAAAGTTTATTTTTTCCTCCATGTCCGTAGGATTGCATGCTGACATTGTTTCTCTTCATTCGTGTAATGTCGTCTTTTGGGACTTGTATTATCCTCCCATAGCAGTACACTTTGCGCCTCCACTGTTGTGTGTCTGTTTTACTTCCGGTTCGCTGACATGGGAAAACCTTCTGCGACATTTTACAAAACGTTTAGCAAGATCTCGCAAAAGTATTGCGGGATCTCTCAAAAGTTTATTTTTTCTTCCATGAGCCTTGCTCCGTAGTATTCCAACATCCAGCTGCCATGCACGTGGGCATTGTCAGTTTCACTATAGCTCTGGTGAATTTCAATGGTGAAGTCCTCTGGAAATCTTCAATAATTGTTGTTGATTGCAGATGTGTCTAGTAGTTCCCATTGATTTAGCTTGTAAAGCGGGGAGAATGGCGCTAGGCTTACCGCACCGTGACGTCACTGCTGGAAGATGGCAGGAGGGAGGGGTTACTGTGTTTGATTCTGGGAGCGGCCATTTTTCCCCAGTGTTCACGATGAAATTTATTGTTTTTATTTTTTTTACTGATTAACGCTAAATTCATTAAATCACCTGAAACTTATTAGTTTTAGGTATAAATAATGATCTATTGATTATTCCTTGCTGGCTGGACTTTTCCTTCAAACAGGCAGAATACAAACCAATGCAAAGTAAAAACAACTTTTGGGGTTTGGCGTTCTGACCTCCATGAGCGTCTCACGCAGGTTGGGTCTTTTCTCCACCAGCTGCCCGTGTTCTTTGAGGAAGGTGCAGAGGAACAGACTCAGATTCTGGATAAAGTTCTGCTCGTCATCTTTCCCGTTGGCGTATGCCATTTTGATGTTTGTGTTCAGCGGCAGCATCTGATCAAACAAAAGCAAATATTTTCACTTTATTGACATGGGAATGGTCAGTAAGGTGTAATCGTGCTGTAAAATGCTGGTTTGGAGCGAAGCTTTTCTTACTGTTACTACAGACCTGTTTGAGCTGAGACATGGTGGAGGTGAACAGGTTGATGAACGGCTCCTCGTACTGGTTGACACTCACTCCGGCAATCTCAGTCAAACATTTCAGAGTCACGTTTCGAAACATGGGAACGTTGAGAAACTGAAGAAGGAAAGTAGAAAACTCTGGGATTAATAATGACTGGTTGGTATTGCTTCTATAAAGTAACGTCATTATCCAGAACTTTTTCAGTTCCTTAAAAACTTCAGTTTGGGTTTTTTGGGCGAGCAACATTTGTCTTTTTTATTATAATCCACATACAGTGGAATCCGCTTATAGCGATCACGGATATAATGATCAATCGCTTATATAGATTAAAAGACTTAGGACAGAATCATTTCTATGCAAATGCTGTTTATAGTCATCAAGAAATCCATTTATAGTGTTCATCTTTGGCCATTTTATGAATGTAGAAATGTGTAAAAATAATTATGAATGTATACTTGTACAAAAATAATTTTAAAAGTATGTGTAGATCCATTCCTACTGGTTAAAGGTAGCCAAAGAGATAAGAGTAATTTTTGGTTTTGAAATTGAGCACAATTTCAAAGTTATATATCAAGGTAATTTACCAACTGAACTCAACACCCAAGATAAGTGATTTCTATAAATACTGCTGGTAGCAGGAAAGAAATCAATAACAAGAAAGTGGCTTAGCGCAGCCCACCGACTTTGTGTGACTGGTCAGACGGTAGAAGAAATATGTGAAATGGAAATGCTTACATTCTCCATAAGACTCCAGGAAAACAAATTCCATAAATATTGGTTGAAATGGCTAAGTTATAGGAATTCTAAAGTAAGTTGAGGATTAACTCATCATTCAGGGTGATAATAGAGGTCTGGTGCTGTACTGTCTGGCAGGACATGGTAATTCTGCACAGGAACTCTAACCTGTTTACCTCTTTAAGGCTCTCTACATACTCTGTAACCTATACACCTAAAAATAGTTCATAATAAAAATTTTTCCCGTGTTGTATTTTCGTACCCCTCCCTTGGTGTACTCTCTATTTTCATTGCTTTTCACTGTGTTCGTTGCAATTGCCTCTTTTTTGTGTTGGGTGTTGTATTCTGGAAAATCTTATAAAAAAAAAAGTACAAAAAAAAAAAGTATGTGTAGCCTAGTTATTTTTATTTTTTTTTTTTACTTCCCTGATTCCTTTCTGGGCGTCTACTTCTGCCTAGCTAGCTCGGAGATACAAGAGCGCTTTGGTGCAGGTACCAGTGCTGCGCATAGCGAGGGGGAGGATGAGGATGAAGAAGATGAGACTGCTGTCTCTTCCAGAGCTGAGATGAGGAATGCAGTTTGCATTTTAAAGACTGGTCTCCTGCATGTTGGTTTCAACAACTTTGACCTTTAATATCGTTTTGAAAAAGAAGTGAAGTCTGTGTTGGACAACACTCTGATCCAAGGAACCATGGATCAACATGTGAAGTGATTATTTAATGCGGCGCAACAGATCCATAACACATAACAGAGGTTTTGTGTTGTAAAAACCTCTAATTTTCTGTAGCCTACGCAGTTATCTGCTATGTTGTTTTTCTATGAAACCGTTTCAAACTTTATTTTCAGACATGTTAAAAAAAATGCACCGGCGGCACAGCGGAGTACCATGCAACTGTAAACTTGCATAGTACTGCAATAAAATTCAGTAAATGCGGAAGCTATCCATTTCATTTTTCTCATTGAAAAAAACATAAAAATGACATTTAGATGATATTCTGCATAAAAAAATAAGTGAAATAACGTTAAATTTGGTTTTAATAATCAACCGCTTAGTGTTCAAAATGGCTCTGGAACAACGTGATACTATAAGAGGATTCCACTGTAATAAATTAGAAGAAGCTGCTGATTCATGCTGCCTGGTTTTACCTTGAAGACCAGTGTGCTGATGAGTTTCGTCTCAAAGATGTATCCTAAAGGAATCCAGTTCAGAAAACGAAGCAGAGTCTCCAGGGTGGCGTGGACCAGTGGTGCATTTTGGGAGTTTTCCTACACAAAAAAATCAAACAACATAAGAGCGTTTAGAGGTGATAGTTAACAAAAAAAACCCTGAGAGATCTCCACTCTTTGGACGACCTTACCATCACAAACTGACACAGCTGGAATATCTGAGAGAACTCGTTGCACATGCTAAAAAAAATAAAAACAATACAGAAAAAGACCTTTTAATGTTTCAGGATAAATTAAAACAACCTCTGTTATTCACAGACATCCTTGGGAGCTGATCCCGCTACCCGGACTAAGTAATTTAACTTATTTTATTACATTACAAGAGCAAAAAAAAAAAAAACTTGTTTACGGCTATATGATCTTGAATCAAATTCAACCAGCTTAGCTAAGAATTTAACAAAAATATTAACAAGCAGGGGGAAATTGTTTCTGCTTATGTACATTTTAGAGACGTGGCGATGAGGTTTAGATAAAAAGAGAAACACTCGACATGCCGAGCAGCAGAGGTACCAAAGATAAAGCCATAGTTATTAAATAAAATGCAGAAGTAAAATGTTTTAAGATGTAGTGACATTATGATCAGCTGTGATAAAAACATCAACATAGATGAGTTTGAAATCAATAACCTGTCTTTCAGGTGTTTGGCTTTGACTTGCGTCATCTGGCCACTGGAGAAGTCAAACACTTCTTCGCTGAGGAGCTTCAGGATGATCATGTTGTTCTGACAGAGGCTTTCGCTGGTCCGACTGGCACCCACGATATCGCTGATGAAAGTGGGCCAGTGTTTGGGCCATTCTTGTTTCAAGATCTAAGATGATCCCAAAAAAGAAAAAAAATAATAATTAGGGGAAACAAAAAAATTGTCATAAAAAACCCAAGAATATAAATTATTTTGTCTCTCTACCGACGGAAATCAAATGATCACCTGTACGAGGATCATGTTGAGCTTTGAAATGTACACCCCTTCCTTCTGCAAAACAAATTTCATAAATACTGAAAGACCGACACGTGGTTAGTGAAGACTAAGATTTTTACAATGTAAACAACTTTACCTCCATGTTTGCAGGATCAGAGGAAGTCTTGATAATCAAGCCGACGACATACTTCTTGATTCCTGAAAAAGACGCAATTAGAAGAAGTATAGCAGGAAAGCAGCACTGCAGAGAAAACACAGATCTGCTTTGGAGAAAATCATGAATGGAAACCACAGGCTATAAGAACAAGTTGGTTATGATGCCTAAAACCTTTTTTTTTATGTCAGAAGGATTTACCTTCACATTGATGTCTTGGGAGAATCTTCCAACGTGTTTTGATGACGGCCTCCAGAATTTGGAGCGCATAATACTAAAAGGAAATAAAAGAGAATTTAAATTAAATCATTTGAAGCAAATGAATCACTGCAGTTTGGTCGAAAACCACAAACTCAACTGGATTACATAAAAGAATTAAAAAGAAAACACAAATCAAACAAAAAAAAGCTTGATTAGTGAGTAAAATCTTTACATAAGCTCCACCTTTATTTCTAATTAACTGTAAAAATAGTTTATCTTTAGTCAAATGCCAAAAACTTAAGTATTTGAGTGGCCAAATGCAAAAGAGACAAATAAAAATGGCCACCATTAAATCCTGATATAGGCAAACACAAAGCACTAAAACTTCAAGTGGTGCAAACAATACTCCAAAAATAACCTTCCATTTTTAAATGAAAAAGTTAAAATACAAATAAAACTTTATTGATCTCACAATAGAGAAATTAACTCTGCAATTAAGCCAACCCCTCTGGGGCGCAGTGGGCTGCCACTGTGCAGCGTCCAAAGAGCAATCGGGGGGTAAGGGTCTTGCTCAGAGAGCCAGGCTGTGGGGTTTCGAACTCACAAGCTCAGGATTCCAAGCCCTACACCCTAACCACTAGGCTGCCACTCCCCCTATGTAATTTTCACATTCAATGTGAAGAATTGATGATCACACATTATGAATATCGACACATATCTAGTTCATACTTTGGTTTTCATATTCTGAGAGAATTCCAGAATGGTGTCAACCCTCGTCCAGGCATCAGGATGGTCCTTCAGGTTTGTTAGCACTTCTTGAGCCACTCGTTGCTACAAAAGGAAACATGAAAAGCACTTTAACACAGAACATCAATAGATCTCTACTACTCTCTCAATCACCCTAACAGTCCCCCCCCCAAAAGTCAAATTAGATTATTTCTTCAATATAGAAATAGGCAAAAGGTTCAGAACTAGAAGCTAGCGATGCTCAGAAAATGTAAGTTCATCAATGAACAATAAGGTAAGGAACAGAGGATGGACACAAGACAATTAAAAAAACAAAAGGAAAAGAACAAACATACAATGAAGGAAAGGAGGGGGTATGAGAAGGAGAATAGAAATGTCCTAGATCTAAAAAAAAGCTGCATGCTTTTCCAGCCTGCAGAGGAACCCAGCTGTAGCAGACTGAAACAGGCCCTCACCTGGGTACCGATGTCATGGTACATGGAGTTGACAACAGTGTCTAACAGATTGATGTCAAGTTTCTGATTGAAGTCCAGCAACTGCCTGGCTGGATGATCGGCCAACATTGTCATTTCTGCTGGCATAGAGCTTCCTGTAAAGATGAGAGGCATCATTTTTCACTTTAAAAATTCCTAAGATCCTCAATATCACTTTATTTAAGACAAATGCAATTGAAAATTTTTAAAAGTCCCATATAAAGCTTAAATGGGACAGACCTCGGTTAAATCAGCCACTTTTCAACTAAAGTGACAGCTAGTAAAAATAGAATAGAAGGTTTAATGGGAAACTACGCCCCCTGCTGGGTAGACTGGGAACATCGAAAAGAATTTAAACCAAATTCAGTGTTTAATACAATACAAAAATATTATAGGCTGAAAACATTGCTTATATTTTAGTTATGTTTCTATTGTATTTCCTATTATTATGATACAACATTAAATAGGCTTTAAAGTTTTATTCTGAAACTCGCGGAAGCTAATCGTAGCGCATGCGAAGTCAACCATTCAACTTAACAATGCTCGGGATTTACTCACCTGGTTTGTTCTGTCCACTTGTCGTAAAACTAGTGTTGTGTTAATTGTCCCGTAGCTGGACGCCGAAATGCTCTGAGCCTCAGTGCGTGAAGGCAGTATGAAGCGTTATCTCATTGCAAACACTGATGCTACACTTCAGCTAGCACTCACAGGCTAAATGCTAATGTTAGCTTCCGGAGATGACACAAAGCAACCAACGCCAAGTTAAAATAGCTTTACGCAGTCTACTTCGACTTACTTTAAAACTAGAAATGTCGGATAATCCTTCTTTTCTCCAATCACTATGAAAATTGTGCCTATTTTCAGCTATCAGTTACTAAACCCGACTGATAATAGAAAAGTCATTGATGATTAAGGACTACAGGCTAAATCCTTCAGCTAAGCTAACAGCAACAAATTCACGGAGTCAAAGATGGAACGATATTCCGAGTCATAATCACGAATTGAAATAGTCTAGTTTTATTTCTGATCCTGTTTGCACATTGTGCGACAGCAGAGATGTATTAGGTCGTGGAAAAGTGCGCTTCCTCTAAGCTCATGCTTCCAACAGCAGACCGGTTAGAACCGGTTGAGACCGGGTTATTCATTCTCGGTCTTTCGGCCCGCCGCGCGCCGCGTAAAATTTGGATCATGTACCCACCCAGAAACGACGCCATTGGTTGAGTCGCTGCTGGCGTCAAACGATGGAGTAGGCGGGGTTATGCATTACGGGGGTTGGGAAGGGGTGGGTGGGGTGATGTCCGTCTTCTTCTTCTTCTTCTTTTTTTCTTCTTCTTCTTGTTTTCTATTATGACGGATCGCAAGCAACTTGGTGCATACCGCCACCTACTGTACAGGCGTGTGTAGCAACATTACATCAAATTCTATTTTTTAATTTTGTATTCTGTAGATAAATAAATAATGCTTTCCTTAATCTATAAATATCCTTTATATTTCCCTATATTCCTTTAAGACTAAATTCTTGGCCTGTCCTTCCAACCATTCTTCTCAATTTCTCCCTTTCATGTTCATAAGTTTTACAGTTCATCAGCATGTGTTCTACATTTCTTTTTCTCCACATTTATTCACATTTATCATAATTTTTTCTCCCCATTAAATATAAATTGTAATTTAAATAGGTATTATTCAACCAGGCTTAGCTCCCTCCACAGGAAGTACAAGTGCTTTTGTGCCCTTTTGACCAGTGAGGTGGTGTTTCCAGTCCAGGTGAGGGTATCTGTATGTGCATCCCCAGGAATTTGGTGCTGCTGACCACCTCTACAGCTGAGCTGTTGATGAGCATTGGAGCGTGGTTAGGCCGGTTCTTCCTGAAGTTCACCATGATCTCCTTCATTTTCTCCACGTTCAGGATCAGGTTGTTATCTCTGCTCCACCAGCTGCTCCACCTCCTCTCTGTAGTCCAGGTCGTTGTCGTCTCTGATGAGGCCCACCACCGTGGTGTCGTCTGCAAACGTCATCAGGGTGAACAGCAGGGGGGAGGGGTATTGAAGCCCAGCTGTTATGATGCTAAAGGACCATTCTTTAACCGTTCACATACAAGATAACGTTCAACAAAGGCTGATCGCAATATGAATGACTCTGTGACACTAAACCGAAACCTTAAAACTTTAAAACGTTAAACAAAAGGCGCTGTGTGGTCTGCTAGCTTGCAGAGGGGTGGATTGAAGCGCAGCTGTTCCAGTTGGCCTATCAGATGCTGTGGGATGATGGTGTTGGAGGGTTGGAAATTTGCAGGCTAAATAGCACTGGATCGCTGTTTCTAGGAAACCCAAACACTATAAGCAAGTTAGGTTTTGTACTTTCCATTGATTCAAACCTTAAAAATATTAACATAATGCCATAAAAAGTGATAGTAAAGTCATAACTGGACATTTTAGCTTTCTAACCTAAGCTAATTTAAAAAAAAAAAAGTAATCTGCAGCCCTATTACAAACCATACTGCTCCAAGGATTATGGTGGGTAGGGTCCCCAAAATTATTCTTAAATAAAAGTATTTTTACACAATGGCAGCCCACTTCCCTGCAACTCCCAGCAGAATCCCCTCCAACTTCCCGCCACTGGAGTGACCCCCACTTGCATATTTTTTTACTCTGACTCCCGCCTTTGACTGAATTACAGGGTCTGACCAGGAGATAACGCTTCTCTATAGATCTTAATTTCCACAAATCATGACAGAATATTTTAGTACAAATATCGATGTTTAAAGTCGTGGGGAAGCGGCTGTTCCAACCTTTGTATTTCCGGCGTTTGACCACGAAGGGCCATTTTGAATGGCTGCTACTGTAGCTTGCCTTTGCTCATCAAGTATATAAAATACAGATTATATATGGTTATAACATACATCCAGTATTGTTTATTTTATATAAATAACCAAAAAATATTACAAATGACAATTATCCATCTAAAACTGAGATCACTGAACAGCAAATGAGATAGTCAGCAGTAATCAGCAAATTCATTGTTTATTTATTGTTCTCCCAGTTCACAAACAACTGAACAATTACTATTTAAAATGACAACTATAACCAAGCTATGAAATAAAAAGGTTTGTCTTTGCCTCATATTCGGCAGCTGGCTGTTGTTAGTTTGCTGATTCCTGCTCCTTAACATCAACATCGTGCTCGCTGTCTTCTGAGAAGTTCTCATGGTCGTCTGAGTAGTCGTAGTTCTCGTCCAACGAGTGTGGATCGTCTCCATGGCAATCCTGGTCTGTGAGCTGAGCGCTGACATCTTCCCCCTGGAGGCGGGTCTGTGAGGCCTTATCGCTCTCCTCTTCATTCTCACTGGCATCATTAGTGTCTTCATCATCCAGGTAGACCTGTTTGTATTTTACCGTTTCATAGTCTGCATCCTCCTGGTCGCTGATAAACAACAAAAACAAACAGGAAAATTATTCATTGGTCTCTTTTAACCAACCTACAGTAAATCTGCCATAGATTTACCTCTGATTCTTCTCTCTAGATGTGGAGATTTTGCACTCGGATGCTGATTTTGCTGCCTTGTCCCTAATAAAGGCCTCAGTCACATCACATCCTTGCAGGGTTTGGATGTAATGCTTCTCTGCTGCTTGTCTGGCGTTCCTCTGTTGCACAGATTAGGAAAGAAGTGTTTATTGAAGTATTAGAGCAGTATTGTTTAATGCAGTATTTATAGAATCACTTCCTGTTATGGTTCTTCCCATTTGTTGTGACTCTGAGTTTTCAGTTTTCTGTTATCAGTTGTTTTGTTTTTTATTTTCCATCATATTCAATCATTCTTTAGTTACTCTCTGTTGCCCCCTTG
>NW_015150678.1:222308-225973 GCF_000732505.1 Cyprinodon variegatus | reverse complement strand
GGATCATTAAAAATAATTACAATTCATTCATTTTTTGGATCTTTTCATTAATTTCATTAATTTTTAAGGGATCAACATAAAGCGAACCGGAAACCGTGACCATGAAACCGTGAATCGAACCGAACCGTGGATTTTGTGAACCATTCCACCCCTAATATATATATATATATATATATATATATTATGGTGCTAGGCTTACTGCACCATTTGGGCAAAGATGGCGGCTCCAAGACTCCGTGATCGTTACAAAAAGTATTGTTTTCATTTTTTTATTGATTAACGCTTAATTCATTAAATCACCAGGAACGTATTAGTGTTAGGTATAAATAATGATTCCTCGCTGACCGGACTTTTCCTTTAAATGCGTGCACGAGCCCATTTCTCCTCGTGCACGCTCTTTAAAAGTTGCTGTTTGCATCACTCATACAAGCTTACTTTCAAAAACAAGATCTGCAAGTTTTCCACTATGTCAGACTCACCGGGAAATGAAAATGGGGACGATTACGTAGGACGCCCTTATGTAAACATATCGCCAGAATGACTGACAGTTGAGAAGACCATTTTTTTGATGATCCACCCAGAAAAAATCCATCCTCCACTTAACCTTTAAGACGATGAGCAGGAGTATACAGACTGATTGGTTTGGGTAGCTGCAGCTCACCTGTGTAACCTGCTCCAACAGCAGCGGCCTCCCTTTCACTCTCTCCTGCATCTCTTTGATCTCCTGGCGGTATTCCTTCTTGCGCTGAATGTCTTGTTTCCTGTAGAGAACAAACATGTGACCTCTTTACTCAAAGCACAGAAGAGGCTGTCTCCATGTTCAAGTCATAAAACAAGCGTGTCCACCTGAAATCTTTTAGCTTGCTCTTGTACGTCTGGGAAAGGGCTAGATGGGGGTCATTGGCTTGGGCACGTTTTAAAACCATCCTCTGCAGCATTCTCTCCCTCTCCCTCTGCTTTTCTCTCCGACGCTCCTCCTCTTCTTCGGCCTTCTTCCTCTGCTCCAGAGCTTTTCTACAAAGATAATTTTGGTGACAGAGGTCGGAAGGTTTGGAGAGGATGACTTTGGCGGGAAGGGCAGCGACATATGAAGCTACTCTGGACTGGGTGCTGCTCTAGGATAGCTGTGGGTTATAGGATGGGAGGCGGTCCAGAGGAGTCCTCTAAATCACAGAGGGGATCAGCTCTGGTCGCTATGGCTACACAGGACATGTGAGTTCAGAGGATCGGACTATTTCCACTACAATAGTTGAAGCCTTTGGGCTGCTGATATGATACCTCACAGCTTCATGACGCTTTTTGGTTGCGTCTGTAACTTTGGCAGGAAGCAGCTCCAGACTTCCTGAGAGGGACGAACAGAGGCTTGAGTTGGGGGTCTGCGACGTTCCCGGTTTGATGTGAGGCCATCGCAGCATCCGAGGGCTGCCCTGGTCCTTCTCGATGTCTGCCAGGATGCGCTCCCGGTGTGAGGAGATTTGGGAAGTCTTCAGTTCAAAGGGTTCGCACGCCGTCGTAGGCTTCACGTCCTTCCTCCTTTCCAGCTGCTTCTGGAAGCGTCTGTAGCTAGCGTTGAAATCAGGCACCTCTTTGTTTATTTGAGGCTTGTGGGGAAAGCCGTCATTGCCCCCGGCTGCAGCGCTGCCATCTTTGGTCTTCTTGCGATCACTGAGACGTCGTGTGAGCATGCTGGGAGGCACCGACGCACTCCTAAGCATCTCCTGGGCCCTCATCTGTATCTTGATGGATCGGTACAACTGTTCCTCCTTCATCTGCTCCCCCGATGCCGCCGCATACACAGATTTAGGGACAGGCTTAGCTTTGAAAGGTTTCACTTTCTCCTGGTCAGATTGCTGTTGCTGATGTAGCTGCTTCTGTTCCCTCTTTAGTCTCTCCCTCTCCAGGAAGCTGAAAGGCTTTTGAAGGGCTCGAAGATGCTGCGCCTCTCGCTCTCGCATGGCTTTCCTTCGCTCCTCGTTTCGCTCCTGCAGCTCTTCGTACACTGGAAGATGGACGTGCGCAGGCACCGGACTGGCGCGGAACTGCCTCTGGCATTCGGTCACCTCCTCCAGCTGCCTTCTCAGCTCTGCGTTTTCCAGTTCCACCTCAGAGCGTGTCTTTATGCCATGCTTCTGCTTCTCAGCTTCCCGCAGTGTCATGTGGAAGGGTTTTGCGACGGTCACTTTGGGATTTCTTCGCTCCCTTCTCCTCCCACTCCGCCCATCTCCTGGCATGCTGTGCAGCGACGAGGAGGATGTGCGATGATTGACGGGGGACACCTTGAAGTCCTTCCACATGTTCTTGATGCACTCTTTAGGAGAGAACAGGAGGCCCTTTTCCACGTTGCAACTGGTAGCTTCATTCTCATCGGATGAGTCCGACTGTCCAGAGCCCCAGCGGAGCTCAACAGCAGAGTGGGACTTTCTCAAACGATGATGTGAAGCTGCTGGGCTTATACTTGACCAGGGTACCCTGACCGAATAAGAAAAAAAAAAGGCATTTAACTACAGCGAAGCACGTTTGTATAATTTCATTCAGGTTTCCTGATGGGACATGCATTTATATTTAGCACTCTCTTTACTCTGAAAATGATCAAATCTAAGGTTGGCCGATTCCTTCATGAGTTGCTGTTTGGAACAGAATCACAAAGGCTGCGGATCGCAGCAGACAGAAGTTGACCAGGATTATATTTTTAAACAACATTATGAGTTTTGAACGTCTTAAGAACAGCTAATCCTGCTGTCGGGGAACATTTTCTCAGCAGGGACAAGGAAGTCAGTTAGAGTTCATAGAGAGGTGTATGGAGATAATTACGTTAGAATCCTGACAGAAAACCTGTTTACTGCAAAAACGATCTACATAGAAGCATATTTGAACTTGCTTTGAGCGGGTAAACAAGAGGATCTGCTTATTTAGTTATTTTTAGCCATAAACAAGATAATTGTAAATTACACATTTGAAATAAGACAATGTTGTTGTTTTCTTATTTTAGATATAAATCTTCTTAAAAGATGCAGATTTTCAGGAAATGATAAAAACATTTTGACAAAAAGTTGTAAATAAACATGAGAAAAGACTGAACAATTACCTGCTGGTGTGTGGATAATCAGAATCATAATGCATGTGGATATAAATGATATAATCTCATAGTTTAATTCTTTAGAAAGAATTGCGTCTTTTTTTATTTTAACATATTGTCCAGCCATTAGCATAGACCCAGAGCTACATTGGAAATTTTTTAGATCAGGGAGGGTAATTCCAGTTCCTGAGATCAGGTATCCTGTCACTTTTCAGCTTGGTTCACATTATAGGCACATGTCACCCAAATGAGACTCATACCCAAATTTTTCATGGGAGTCAGAATGGCTAAATTCAGATCTCTCTCTCTCTTGGATCCTTTCTACGCTTCTTTATCTTGTTTTGTTTTTCAGTATTACTACTATTGTTATTATTATCCTTTTCTAGAGTACAGACCTAGATAAGATAGGTGCTATACCATTTACAGCAGGGGTCTTCAACGTTTTCCAGGCCAAGGACCCCAAACTGATGGCGAGATGGAGAGGGGACCCCCTAATTATATTATGGGTTCTGGGCAATATTATATACTATTTGCCTCTTAATCTGCATTGCGTTAAAGGCAATAAAGTTCAACCAAAAAAAAAAAAAAA
>NW_015150678.1:220605-221822 GCF_000732505.1 Cyprinodon variegatus | reverse complement strand
TGATCTCTTTAAAAAAAATAAACCACATTTCTTTCTTTTCACATCAGAATATTCTTCCATTGCTTTTGCTCTGATCCATTAAACGTAAAGACTCCAAGATGTTGATCCATCAGATAAAATCTGCTGTAATGGGAAAAAAACTTGAATATTTAATGGGGTGTAAATATTCCTGCAAGGCGCTGTAATCTGGAGTCAGTTTGTTTTCTATGTGATGGAAAACTAACTGGAATATGTCCTTAAAATATAACATATTGTATCAGGACATAAAGGGAATTTGTGAAAAAGTAAACTCTCTGCATTTTCTTTCAACTATTCCATTAAACCAGCAGTAGCCAATAAAACAATAAACTGTTTTGATGTTTTATGTGGAACCATCTAAAGTACTATTATAAGCATGAGAATCAGACCCTGTGACGGTCATCATACAGTTGGAGTCTTGAGAAAAGTCACCCACCTGCATCCTAACTCCAGCGTTGCCATGTCTAAGGGCTCCATGGACTTGAGCTGCAGCTTTTGTTGATACATGCTTTCCAGCTCAGCCATGGTGCGCAGGTGGGCCTTTTTCAGCTCCTCCAGCTTGCTGTAGTATTCCTCGTTAGAGAAGAAGATTTTGCTCAGGTCGAGGAAGCCTCCTGCTGCTTTATGGCCGCTCCTAATGTGAGGGACCCCCTTTTCCAGATAGTCCTCATGACAGAAATCAGATCCCATTTCTTCATACTCCAACTAAAACCGTAAAAACACCACAAAAAGCTCATATTCAAAGCACTTTATCAGCCAGATGTAAGAATAACTGGTTATCGGGGGTAACATAACATAACAGTTATGTTTCTGCTAAAAATCCTTTAGCTAAAATGCGATCAGAATGCTTATAATAAAACTGTGCCCCAAATTTCCCTAGGCAAAGACAGTTATAATGCTGTTTCACATGAAAAGAGCCTCAGTGTTAAAGTGCATGAAGTTTATTTTGTAACGTTAGAGCAGTGCAAGCATCCTCAGTAACCCTCCTGCAGGACTAAGCCTATTAGCCCATGTTGGCAAGGACCATATGGTAATGAAAGGAAGGGTGTTTTAGTATGAAAAGAGTTCAGCTGATATCCTAACTTCATCAGGTGAACTCGTTTCATACTAAAACACCCTTCCTTTCATTACCATATGGTCCTTGCCAACATGGGCTAATAGGCTTAGTCCTGCAGGAGGGTTACTGAGGATGCTTGCAC
>NW_015150678.1:203395-220405 GCF_000732505.1 Cyprinodon variegatus | reverse complement strand
CAACTGCCCAATATTGCCTAATGGTAACCCCCCCCCCTGATCAAGCATCAGTGAGCCGCTTGGAAAGCTGGCAGGCTTGACGTCCAGAGGACAAACAGGAGGATGGGATTATGGACTGGATGTGACCTGCAGTAATTATCCCAGACGGAAATCCAAAAATAGTCAGGAAAACAAATCATGGAGGTCAAGTGTTTTCCATGACACCGTCTGCAGCCTGTGGACTCAGAAATCAGACCAGATTCAGTCTCAGCTCATTTAATCTTAATCTGACATGATAAAAATACAGCTTAAAAAAAATCAGGCAAAATATGTCAGTAAGCTGCTTCAAAAGTTTACATAGAGAAGCAAATTAAAATGTCTTTTAGCCCCTAATTTCAAAGCATTTATTAATTGTTTTATTTTGTGTGTGTGTGCAGAACAGATGAACCTGCATGTTAGGTATTGATAACCAACCTGAAGTGACTTATTTTACAAAACCTTGTAATATATATATATATATATATATATATATATATATATATATATATATATATATATATACAGTGCGTCCACATGTCACAGCTTCTTTTTAATAGCACAAACAGACCTAAAATTGTGAATATTTGTTCAGATAAATCCCATTATTAACCCCACCGTACGTACTTCCTTCTCGTAGTCCCGGTTGTCCAGGTGGCTCCTGGCCGTGAAGGGCAGGACTCTGTCCCGCTCGTATGAAGCTAACGGGGCTTTGGTGTGAGGGTCCACCGGGGTCTTCAGACACGAAGTCACCAGAATGTTGGTGCGGTGAGGATTCGCCATTGGTTAAAGTTATTATTTGTCGGTTAAACTGCTGATAAACTGAGTTATTACAGAGGAAACAAACGAGAGTCAAGCAGGCTCTGTTTCCAGGCAGCGGAAAGTGACCATAGCAACAGAGAAGCGTGGTTGCGAAGGAAGTGACGTTATATCCGGAAGTGATATTGTTTTTTGTTTTTTTTTTCACTTAAAGTCACACAACAATATATAAGCAAATAACAAACAAACAAATAAATATGCCAGGGGGTATGTCATAATAAACAAGTACAGTTAGGAGAAAAAAAACATGCAATTATACAAACATATGCGCTGGGGAGTGTCATATATATATATGTGTATGTATTATACAAATAAATATATCTTCTACAACATTAAATTGTCTAGAATTTCTAGTTGGGAACAGATTGTTATAGTTTTTTGAGCTTTCTGGAAGTAATATTGGTAAGGTTTCCTTTTCTCAAAAACAAAAACAAAAATGAGTCACATGTAATTTTTGGCAGAACATGCAAAATAGAAAATATAACACCATTTAATATAAATCACATACTATCATACAAAAATGATATTGCGAAAGATTTATCGGACATGATCAATATTGTCATGAGTATGGGAAAATATCATATACATGTATGTAAATGGAAAAATCAAGAACCTTCAGTTATATGTTTTAAAAATGAACTCAAATTCTTCTATTCATCTTTATCCTTGTTAGCAGACAAATATGGACATATACAAAAGCTATGTAACGACATGTCACGATTTCTTGTGTTTTAACTCAAGTTAACATGATTTGTCTCACTGCCTAAATAAGTATGTCTCTGTTAATTGTTGATTTTGAATTCTACATATGTCATGTTTAATATGATTTATTATAAATGCCTGTTATTTTATTTTTTTTCTGTTAATTTAATTGTACCTTCTTCCTTTGCCTTGCAAAAGTTAAGTCGTTTTTTTTCTGTAAAAACGCTAAATGGAGATTCCTACTGAAACATGTAATTAATGTTATAAACAATAAAGTTGAGGAAAAAAAAGAAAGAAAAAAACCCCTTTATTTAACCAGTATTTTACGGAAGAGGATTAGGGCCACTGAAAAAAATAAAATAAAAAAGTTAACAGATTTTTAAATTTTATTTAAAGCCAGAATTCTGAGAAAAAAGTCAGAATTCTAAGATTTAAGTCAGAATTCTGACTTTTTTCCCATACTAAATTGAAATAAAATTTTAAAATCAGTAAACTTTTTTTTTTTCCAGTGGCCCTAATCCTCTNCATATCTTAATACAGAAGAAACACAAATATAAACAGAGAGGGAACAATAATAATAGTAAAATAATAAAATAATAATAATAAAGGGGCAACATTATATTATACATAGATTCAAGAACAGGGCGTTAAACCAGCAGATTAAATTTACTCACGAAAGAAAGAAAATTACAAGCACTTTTTGTTCTTACAAATTCTAAAGATTTAACATAAGATTTTGTCTCATTTTTCCAATGGGATATAACTGGTTTATATTCTAAGTAACAGCATTTGTGTAAATAAAATGTAACTAATAGAATAAAAATATTAATACCAAAATTATGTTGAATTTTCGCAACTATACCAAATAAAGCTACTCTTATGGTAAAATCAGGTAACTTAATTCCTTTAGATTGGATCCACATCAGAAAGTCAAGCTGAAAGCTTTGGACTATAGAGCAATCCAAGAACAGCTGTTCCAGACTTTCACTTTCAACCAATATTAGTAAAGTTAACAAAGATAAATCTTCCAAAAAGGCACATTCTTAAATACTATTATCTCTGAAGGGGATTTTTTAAATTCATTCATTAAGCTAACCTAAGATGCATGGCTTTTTGATGTACCCATGGGCTCTCTGTAGGAGGCATAAAAAGAAAAACCCACAATCTCCTTTTACTAAATAAATACAACAAAAAGTTTAAAACCAGGCCCTTAATTTCTGCCACTTTTCTTCATTTTGTATTTTTATTGACCCATTCCTGCTGTTCAACCTTACACTTTTGTTTTATTTCTTTCAGTTTTTCAATACAATTGTTCCTGTTTGCTTTTATAATAAAAAACAAAACAGAACAAAAAAACAGGGAAAAATAAACACATCTTTTGAACCAGATTTAAGAAATATACGGTATATGAAATAATTATTTTTTTTTATATACTTTAATAAGGGTTTTATTCCTGAATTAAGGGTAGACCAACTTTTCTCAGATGTTTAGAATACTGGAAGATATTAGCAATATTTGCGGTTTACAATATCCAAACAATTTAAAATGAGGGTATTTATCCCATTTAAAGGTCAGATACAAACATTTTCCCCATGCCATGATAGATAGACCTCTAGTCTTCTAAGGTGTGACTATACTTAAGATGGCCCATGTGCTGGAAAAAAGAAAATACTTTCTTACTTTAAAAAATAGATCGATATCGATAGAAAATTTAAATAACTTAGTTGCCTCATTTATGCTCACATAATCCTCTTGCTGCAGCAAAGTTTATGCAAGGCCACATAATTCGATTTATCATAAATCAAGTCATTAACTAGCAGACTTTTTGAAGAGGTCTTATGTTAAAACATTTAACTTTTTAATGTTCTCCCAATTTTAGTTATTTTTATTTTAATTAGATTATCACAATTAACTCATTTGGGATTCTTTTCTAATTTATTTGATTTTTGTCATGGAAAAAAAAAAGTCTGATACCGTCTAGATGGGGATAAGGAGTGGGTAACAGTAGAGAAGCTGCAGAGGTGCGTTAAACTAGGACTCTGCTTCCTGGGTGGTCAGGGTTGATGAAGACTGACAAAATAGCACTAGAAAGTTCTAGAAAGAAGAGCTGCATCATCTAAAGTGGGATGGATGTCGACTCTCTCTGAATTATATATGTTTTTCTTTATTTTTATTATTATTATATTATATTATTTTTCTTTATTTAGCTATGATTTTAGAACCAGTTGTAAGTAATCCAAAAAGCACGTCAAGAAATACGTTTCTGAAAAGCTTTACAATTATAATTAAGGCAAAATAATCAAATAATTGCTACATTAAACATAAAAACTTTCATTATTCTGCTGTAGGAAAAAAAAAAGAAAAGGAAACCAGGCTGGAGTGTCAACAAAAAAAAGCCTTTTTTTATTTAAATTAGGCAAAGTAACAACTACAGTGGAAATCTGAGCAGACAGATGGCAAAGGTCTTTTGATCCCTCACAGAACGAACAGACTTCATATCTTCACTGGACAGACCTATCGGGTGTTCACCTGAAACACAAATAAAACTTTTCAGCCAAAAGTCATTCTGTAAAATCAAATAACAGTAAAACTGTAGATTACTTACCACATCATCAATCTTGAGAATGCTGCGGACCGTTTCTGTGGCCAGAGTAAGTGCGCTGATAGAAACCAGCAGAGGCTGAACCACCAGTTCCTCCAGGATGTTGGAGATTCCTCCCTATGACACAGAGAAACAGAAACCTCTGTTAAATCAAAACCATCAAAAGGTCCCAAAACTTGCCCGCTTTCTAAAACCCATGTGAAAAAACAGCTGCAGTACAGCTAGCTCATTGCTAGCAGAAGGTAAGCATGCTAACCTTGCGGACGTTGATGCCGGCCATCTTGTCTCCGTGTGCGTGCCTGTTTCGGAGCTCCGTCACCGTGGAGATGGGATTGAGGCCTGCGTTCTCAGCAAGCGTGGAGGGTATCACCTCCAGGGCGTCGGCATACGCCCGCACGCAGTAGGCCTCCATGCCACCCAGGGAGCGCGAGTACTCTGCCAGACGCACCGCCAGCTCGATCTCTGGAGCTCCACCTCCTGCTATCAGAGCCCTGAAAGACATCGAACCGATTAGCATTACAGCCAAATTCTATGACTCCCTCCAAACCAGGATCTGCTGTTAATGTGAGAAGGCCCTCCAGCCAAGTTGCAGAAACAACCAGGAGTTAATAAGCGGTGAGCTTTCTGCGTTATTGTTCCTCTGTTTGTTACGCCCCTGCAGGAGGAACCAAAGCAGGAGCGCCTTTGTCAGAGGATGCATGGCAGAGCCAGCGTTAAAAAAATAAAAAGTTATCATTTAAATTAGCAGAAAGGACCGACCTCTTCTTGACCAAGCAGCGAATCACACACAGCGCGTCATGGATGGAACGCTCCGCCTCCTCGATCACAAGCTTGTTGGATCCCCGAACAACGATGCTAACAGTCTTCCCTGGGCTGCTGCAGCCTGTGATCTTAAATAAGCAACGGCAAAAAGGTACAAAACAACCTCAATCTTTACTGAATTATTATTCATCAGCATCTTATTCGATAAAACAAGAGAATAGAGAAGTGAGATGGAGGGAAAAAAGAAACGAGTTCAACATTTTAACAGATCTAACCTGAAGAGTGCGGCATCCATATATATTTATACTCCTATAATAAGTCTAAAGGATTTTGTTAGCTTATAAAAAAGTATCCAAGATGGACTTATATTTGCTTTCATCATCTCCCCATTAACTTTGAACAGTGAGCCGATCGGCTGCAGAAAAGGATTCTTGCAGCAGGATGTGATGACTGACAGGTTTCAGAGAGGGAATGTCGTGTTCAGAGCTGCTTTCTATGGTGGCCCTGAAGTGTAAACTGCAACTATAAATCTAAAAGTGCAACTGCATTAAGGAAAACACAACTACATTAACCTACCGGAAAAGGTAGGTACCAGTGGGAAACATGAGGCATCGCTGATTGGACGACGGCGCCGTTTGACCCTTGAACCTAAAGTCATTCTGCCTGCTGCGGCTTTTGAAAACATGGATATTGTCGGCGCCCCAAACATAGCTGCCGTTATCCAGGAATATTTTGAATCAGGACATACGTACGAGGTGATACTGGATATGCTCAAGACTAATCACCAAATTTCAGTTAGTATCCATGTTTTCAAAAGCCGCGGCAGGCAGAATGACTTCCGGTTCAAGGATCAAACGGCGCCGTCGTCCAATCAGCGATGTCTCATGTTTCCCATGAGAAACATGACTTTCCAGTGTGGTTCTTAAAAACTTTGATTTATAAATACATAAATAATGATGATATAGAATCTAGATATGAAAGTAATGCAGGTTTTATCAGTTTGTTTCGTCTTATTGACTCCTTTTGATAAAGTTCCACAACAGAATCACAATCAAAGCACAAGAAATACATTTTCTTATTAAGTTTGAAACTATGTTCGAAAATATTAAGATCCCACCAAGGGAAATCTAAACACCCTCTTTCATGGAAAAGTACAAAAATTTTCTAAACCTACAAAAAATAAAGAAATTATTCTTTACAAATAAAATCCTACATAAATATTGATTTCTTTCAAAAGGTGATGCAATGTTAGTGGCTCAAACTGAGGGTCAAAGTGGCTCTTTGGACTCTAAAGGCTGCAGATTTCTAATCTAGCAGGACTTCCAATGGCTTCCATTCAACAATAGAGTCCTTCTTGCCAATGAGATGTTCAGAGGTTTGTGTTTTTAAAGTGACTGAATCTTAAAAAAAGGGACTTTAGGAATCGCATAAAAAGCCTGGTAGATAATAACAAACCTGCTTTGTTTTTAATTTCCTCATTGAACATAAAAGGACTGACCTTGACGAGTTTCCCAGATCCGTCTAGGTTGACCTCCTCGGCCAGTTCGGCGGTTCCAAGCATCTCGGGGGTGAAGTGGTCGATGTGGGCGATGGGTTTCGTTCCAATGGTCTGAAGCAAAGGAAGGGACTCAATTTATTCAACAACTACTGAAGTTTCTGCAGTTTCTAAGAAACATGGAGGCGGGTTAGAAAATACATGAGACATTTAGATGGAGTTGTTGGTTTTCTGACTAAATCTCCAATATATCCAGATTAAATTTTTCAGCGAGTGCTGTTGTAGGAGGTATAAGGTGAACCGTGGAAGGTTGGAGAACCCACCTTGCAGATGAACTCAATGTCCTCCCTTTCAATTTCCTTCACCACCATGATCTTCATTTTGTTGAGGAAGTGCAGAGCGAGGTCACTCAGAGCATCTCTGTGACAGAAACATTTGGAGTCAGAACATCCCAAAGTGAGAGGACCCTGTGATGTAATCGTTGTGAACTTCTGTACCTGAGGATGGACTTCTGGATGAGCAGCACATTGCAGCCGGCTTTCTTGATCTGCTTCACCAAATTGAGGATGTAGGCCCGCTCCTCCCGCAGCACACGGTCCATTTGAGCGTAGTCTGATACCACGATCTGGTTGTCCATCTGCAATCCACACAGAACAGGAGGGAAAAAAAAAAAAAGATTAAATATTTCCCAGGAGTTTTGTTGATAGTTTCATGTTGATGAGGAAATTATCTAAAGGTTTGGGCAAACATAGGTCTGCACACATAAAAAATAAAAGATGAGTGTATATATACACACAAAGGGAAAAAAAAAGTCAAAGAAGAAGAATCTTGCTTTGACTTAAAAAAAAAAAAAAAAAAGAAGGAAAATGGAGGTCTACACTTTTAAAAATCTTTCCCCCATATTTAACAGATGAAGATGAATCCCCAAAAAACAGCTCATTTAAAACGGCAGCTCTAATAGATCACAATGTCTTTATTTTAAGGTAACAAAAAGATCCCGGCACCTGAAATCTGGTTCAGATTTTAGCATCAAAATATTTATATTCATTTAAATGCAGCAACAAAAAATATTTTAAGACACCCCCCCAAAAAAAAAAAAACTGATATAACACAGACTAGTCAAATTGATTAAAGTTTTCTAACTAAGGAAAACCGGCTGATCGATTAATTGACTCTTCAGCAATCCCTCACACTAAGCATGCTTGTAGCGACAGTGGAGAAGAAAACTCCTTTTTAACAGGAAGAATCCTCCAGCAGAACCAGGCTCAGTGAGACCGGCCATCTGCTGAGGTTTTAAAATATTGCTGAAGCCCCAGCCAATGCAGGGTGTCTATTTAGGGCGTGACTGGAGCTGTTCTGTTTGGAGCCGAGTCCCGTTAAGGTGGTCAGGAAATAGAAAGGGATTTAGAGAAGTGTTTGTCACTTATTGAGCCCCCTGATGCTTGAATAAACAAACACAACTGCTTTAAATTGGGTTAATTGTCATGGTAACTTAGACTAAGACAAACTTTGTCATTTTGTATAAACAGAACGTATACAACCTGAAATGTTGTTTTGTACAGCTCTCATGACTTTTACATTTTCTTAAAAGGCAGCAGTGATCAAATGTAAACACTGCGGGAGAAAAAACATGGGGCAAAACAAAAACGCATTGATATGCAGCGTGATGCAGAGTCTGTGACGTGATTTAGAGTTTTTTCTACATTCAGCTCTCTGATGGCGGTGGGAAAGAAGCTGTTGCAGAATCTGCTGCACCTGCAGTGAAAGCTGCGAAGCCTCTTTCCAGAGGGCAGCAGGGAGAACAGTCTCAGACTGAGTCAGGCTCAGAGCTAGCCAGCTTATGTAGCCCAAATGAAAACAACAGAAGCCAGTTTATCAAACAACAAACCTTCTGGATGGTGACAGTTTGTTTACTTTAAGGTCTGAGACTCTGAAATAAATTCAGATTATCCCCTAAACACAACAAACCCAAATAGAATATAGAGATATTGAGCCTCTGGCCTTGATCAATGCCTCAGGCCCTAAAACTGGCTGGCCAAACACAACGCAGCGATGTGTTTTTAATTTTTGGATGCAAAGCGGGCGGGGTTTCGACGACAAGGCTGCACGAAACTGGAGAAGCACAACAAGGAAGATGGCAACAACTACTGAACAGTTCTGGTTTGACTCAGCTTTGGAATCATTTTTGGAAGGATTAGACTTGTGGTTTTCGTTGAAACGTGAGCAAGAAGAGAAGGACGTATTCGCCGTTTTACTGAGAGGCTGTTTATCTACACTCCCCCACCAGCTTTCTGTCGCACTTCCTACGTCACAGTCAGTTGCGCTCATTGGTCAGAGCGTTGGCCAATAGGAACAGACAGCGGTTGTTCTCAACAATCTTCCAAGGTCTCATTCTTCGGGGCCAGACTAAATTACACATTTAATCTCACGTTTAGTCTGGTTTATCAGGCTACCTCTTGTTGGTTGATGTGATTAAAGACCAAAAATTGTAAATTTATTTTATACCGCAGCACAGAAATCTAGTAAAGTGAAAACAAATCAGTTCTGATCCCAGACAGAGAGATTCATCCATCTCTAAAAGAGGAATCATTCTGATCTCAGACATTCTGGTTTCTATTTAATCCGCCAACTTACATCAGTTTTGGGAGGGGACAGGCAGAACTGGATGAGGCCAATTTTAGCCTTCTCCACACGGGTCACACCGGTGTTGGCCACCCTCTGAGTGAGCACCAGTCCCTCCACCAGCTCACAGTCATCAATGGTTCCTCTGGGAACAAAAACACACAATTAAAAAAAACTGCTGCCACAAGCAAAACTGTTTAGAACAAGAGAAGAGAAATGAGGCACACTCACCCAAGCTTCTTGGTGATCTTAATGTCATGCAGGTCGACCCCGGTGGCTGTGGCCGGGTCGATGACGCGCATCACTGCGTCCACGCTCATGGGCGCCAGCAAGCTGGAGTACTGCGACACCACCTTAGAGCACAGCGATGTTGTGGCGCTGTTGAGAAGCGTCTCGCGGTCGCCCAGCTCCACCGGGCGGCTCATGGCGGTCAGCACCTCCACGCCTTTATCCACGGCCTTCTGGAACGACTCCGAGATGATGGTGGGGTGGATACCTGACCAATCACAGGGCAGAAAACACAAAGCTGAAACCAAACATCTCAAAACGGTTCGGAGAGCAAAAACGCAGATAAAAGTTTTACAAAACAAGCTTCTACGACACATAGGAAAAAAAATCCAAACAGAGTAATTGCTGCTGGTCTGACCTTTCTGCAGCAGTTTGGAGCAGGCATCCAGCAGCGCTCCAGCAATCACCACCACAGAGGTGGTGCCATCACCGGCTTCTATGTCCTGGGCTTTGGACAGCTCCACCAACTGAAACACAGATCGGAAGAAAACGTCACCAACTCTGTCACCTCATTGGAAAAAAAGAAACAGGGCAAAGTAGCAGTCTCACCATTTTGGCAGCAGGGTGCAGCACCTGCATCTGCTTCAGGATGGTGGCTCCATCATTGGTGATGGTCACATCACCTTTCTCATCCTGGATCTGGAAAAAAACACAGCTTCAGCTCAATCATTTGGTTAAATCAGGACAGGAGGTAAAGAAACGTTCTCCCACTAACCATCTTGTCCATTCCTTTGGGGCCCAGACTGGTTCTGATGGCATCTGCAACAGCTGTCAATCAAACACAGGTTTAGTCAGATTGGGAAAAAAAACACACAACAACTGGATGGGAATTTCACCTCTACAGCAGAAAGATTGGATGAACAAGAAAAGTAGATAGTTTGATCATTTTATCATCCTGAGACATTTTTATGTTAAAAGACTAAAGGGCAAAAATAAGGACAATGTGATAAGAGGCCATTTTGGTTCAAAATAAACAGTCATAATTTCCCTATAAAGGAAAATACTGAAATCTAGATCTTTGTAATTATAAACCTAACATTAGCCCAATAATCAAGATTTAGAAAAGAGCCATTAGAATAATATCATATATTATGAACCAACTAATTCTTTGCAGATTCATTTTCTTAAAAATTCATGGATATTATATATATTCAGAAATACTAAAGGTACTTTTTAGAGCAATGAACAGTTTCCTCTGTTTGTTTACAAGATTTATTTCAGTTGAGAAAAGAGGGATTGTCTATTTTTGAACCATGTAAAATGAGAACTAATATAAAAATAGACGAGTTTCTGTTTCGAAGGTTAAGCTGTGGAATGACCCTAACGCTGAATTGAAATTATTTAGTTATTGTAATAAGAAAATAATCTAATGTAAATTAATGCTTATGTTGCCAGCTGTAGCGGAAGGTAATCAAAGAACATAAGTGTGACATATATATATATCTATATATATATACACACACATTAACAATATTCTTTTTTTGTTGTTGTTAACACAAAGGCATTTACAAGCTGGAGGCTTCAGCTTCAATTCCTTTTTCAGATGATAGTTAAAATGATTCAATACAAATAAATCTTTCATGGTTAGAAGAGGTATTCGTGTATGCATGTATATGAGATTTAAAAAAAGTTCATTTACTTCCCCTATTTAGGTTTTCAAAGTTAAGAAGAAAGAACAGCTTTTCAATGCTTGGGTTTTAATTGATCCATGATGTAGTTTTTACTGGATTCTAAATTTCTAATTTCATTCAACAAAAGTCAAACAGATTTTGCAGTTTTGCTTTTTTTTTTTTATATCAAAACTGAAATGAGAGTCGTGAAAAATGTTAACACATCTAAAAACTCTTAGACTCATGCATAATACATGAAAAGAAGCTCAGGTTCTGTCTTTTGATTCTAATTACTTCTAGTATTCTAGTTTTATATTGTTAAAACACTAAACAGTACATTATTAACTTCCATGTCAGGCTGCCTGGCTGTGTGTTTCCTGGACAGGGCCGCCTTTTACAGCTGCTTTTTGTATCTCTTGTTCTACTGGAGGTTTCTTCCTGTTAAAAGGGAGTTTTTCCTCTCCACTGTCGCTACAAGCATGCTTAGTGTGAGGGATTGCATTCGATTCAATGTGATCAACTGGTTTTCCTTAGATAGAAAACTTTGAATCAATCTAACCGTATTTTCTGGTTGAATTGTAAAGTGCCTTGAGGTGACGTGTTGTGAATTGGCACTTTAGAAATAAACCAAATTGAATTATTTCATTCTTTATCATTTAACTCTTGATTAATATATTATTTTTATACACCCTTCTAAGGTCCACATTTGACAATTTTTTTTCTATAATCTTTTTGCTGCTGTAAACACCAGAATTTCCCCATTGGGGGAAAATAAAGAGATTTTTTATTTTATTCTAATTAAAATTGTAAATATAGGCAGATTTTAAGCGCCATGACTTTGAGGATTGTTTTCTGTGGCTTCTGTAATGCACAGTTTTATTTTTCCCTACTAAGATCACAGTTCTTAAGAACCTTAAATGATTGATGTAATGAGCATTTACAATTAGGGGCCTAAGGATATGGGCCCCCAAGGCTGTAAATCCTACTTTGTCCAAAGCCTCCAAAATATTATTAAAAGTAAAATGATTAAATTGTATTTATGCCAACAAAATACATGATTGAGAAACAAACAGTACTGAAGTAGTTTTGTTTAGCCTCTCAGTTTAATGCATGCGTAGATCAGTCCAGGCCCTCTGATGCACCAGTCTTCCAAGTGCTAAGATGATATTGACCAGTCATGGACATCAGCAGCCAAACACCCATTATTGAATGATTCCAGAGAAGCTTCCAGACTCATACGGGACATTTTAATTGCAGTTTTTTTATTTAACACTGAGAAAAAATAAATAAAGCCCGAATTAAATCTCTAAAATACTGAAAATAACGCTGCCGAACCGGAACCGCCCCGAGCAGACCCACCATCCGCAGGTCCAGAGACCCTTTAGCATTCCGGCCTACCTTTGGCAGCAGATATGTTGCTGAAGCGGATCTGGGCCGGCTTGTCGCGGTCCACATACGCCCCTCCTTTGTTGCCCCCTTTCGGCATCGCCATGGCTTCAGGCATTTCGTCTTAATATCCGATGGGAAATATTGATATGAAGCTTAAGAGGTGAATAGATGAAGGCTCGTGGCTAGAAACCCGCGGTTCGGCCTCGGATGGACTTAGATTGAGGCGTGATCCCCGGGTGCCGTTAGAAACTTCCAGAGCCACCGGCTGCCACAGAGGAAAGGAAGGACCCGGCTGTCAAGACCCCGACGCATGGAGATGACGTAATCAGGCAGTATGTGTCGAGCGGTGATTTAAAAATAATGTTTTTTTGTTTTGAATATGACTTAACTTGCATAATTTTTTTATAAGATTATAGTTTGAATTAAAATGTGTTTTAAATTACCCAATACCGTTTAATAAAGACATATATTATCTCCTAATTCTTTTCTGGTTTGATTAGTTTGGACTGCGGGAGCAGGCATGCAGAAAGCGCCTCACTGAAAAGCAAATGCTGCTCGGCTTCTTTCTATTCTTGTGTCCAGAATAAACTCCGTATCGGGTAGGTTCATTTCAGTTTCGGGTTATTTTTATTTTATTATTTTTTTATGTGAACTTCCTTTGAGTATGCTTCCCGATTTCCACTTCCCAAAGCTTACTGTTAGCTAGTTTTCAGAGTTTTAGATGTGCTCCTACTTCTATTACAGACATATCAATCAAATAATCCAGGTGCAATCTGTCAGAATATAATGAACTATCCTTTTTTATTATGTTTGACGGCTCTTCAAACATTTGCATACTGCTGTATCAGAATTAAATACACAGTTCCACACGTATTTAACGCTAAATGCTAACCTCTCACTACTTTAATATGTTGATATATTAACAGTATCCTTTAGGTTATGCCCCCTTGTGCAATTGATATAATGAAAGTAAGGCTGTAATTGGGATTTGAAAAGAAAGGGACACAAACAGCCTGAAATGAAATGAAATGAAATGCTCAGTCTGACCAGAGAACCCAAAAACTGTGACCAAGTAAGAGTAGCTCTGCTTTAACATGTTTTTACTCAAGTAAAAAAGTATTCGATAGAAAGGGTACTTGAGTACTGAGAAAGTTTTGGATAAAAACATCAGATTTAATGTTTATTAATGATGCTGGCAAACAGACTTTATGTTCAAGTTCTGGCATTTTCAAATGCCTGAAGAATACAAATAAAGGTCATAAATATGAAAGAACAAATTTATGCTGAAGAGATACTTTAACCAATTTTTTTTCAAAAATAAAACTTAGAAAACCTATGTTTACAGTGAGAACTGACAGGGTAACAAACTTCCAATGTTAATTCCAAAAAGGATAAAAAACAATCCACTGGACTTTGTTTCCAGGTTTTAAGACGTTTCGCTTCAAATCCAGGAATGAAGCCATCTATGTTAAGAAACAAAAAAAAAAAAACTTTAAACAGAGGGGGTGGGCTCAGGTTTCAGCTTTCAAAAACCTACAATTCAGCGATTGAGTTGATTCCTATGTTATCATGGCAGCCCCGCCCGCTTTACAGGGGGAAAGAGGACCCCGCCTCTTCAGCCAGGCCAACAATTCGCTTTAACGACCCCCGTTTCCCAGACATAGACAGGTATGGGGTATTGCAGGCTAACAAATAAACCCAAACAACCCCCATTCCAAAGGGTTGGACCCGTTCGTCCGGTTCAATTTGCATGTTTTCTAAGCCAAAACAAGGCTTTAAAAGGTCATTAAAAATATATATATTTAATTAGGGCCTTAATTGGCATTACATTTCATTAAATGTGATAATCGTGGCATTTAAAATCTTTATTCAAAATAAAAAAAAAAGTAAATAAAAACAATTTCGTCAGATATATTATATCAGATAGAACTTGTTCCGGTTGATCGTTTGCTCAGAAAGGAAGCCCGAGGCGGAGAAAAAGAGAATGGGGGGAAAATACAAATTTCAACAAAATTAACTGGAAAACGAGGAATTCAGACTTGGCTGCAGCCTGTTGACGGTAAAAAGATGAGGATTTTGCCTTGTTTATATGTATATATATATATATATATATATATATATATATATATATATATATATATATATATATGAATTTATATGAGAGTCATTAATACTTGTGATGGCATCAATTAGAGTTACTCATTCCTGTATAAAGCCTCCAACTCACTATTCTAAATGCTATTTCTGACATTTTGAATTGAAAAAGCTTCCTGGATGGGAAGCAAAACATCTTCAATCTTGGAAACAGAGTCCAGTGGATTGTTTTTTAACTTTTTTGGACTTTTATGACCTGGAGGATGACTCAGAATTACTGCTTACCTGATTTTGGAATAGTTCCCACTACTCACAGAGGACAGAGTAGTCAGAGATTTTAGTCAAGTAGGAGTAGTGATACTTTTTAAGAATACTACTAAATAAAAGTAAGAAGTACGGCACAGTAAACCGTCTCCTTAAAGTAAATATAACTAATTACTTCCTGCCTCTGTCTGTAGAAACCGAGTTCTAAGGTTTTTTTTCATTGAATTTTAGTTGAATTGATCAAATGTTGTTTCCCTTCCTGCAGATGACAGTGATGTTGCCTCTGAAGGAGAAGGATAAACCCATCGTCAAGAAGCTGCTGTCAGCTGGCTGCTGTGCTCGCTGTGTCCTCAGGTTCTGCTGCGTGAGCGTCCAGGCTGCTTATCGACAAGCACATCAGGTACCATTCTGCTGTTTTCTGTTTATTTCTAATGTATCCAGCTTAAAAAAATCAACATCCAGTGACATTTTGCAAATGTTTCATATTCTACAGGAGACGCTTAAAGAACTACAGGCTTTCATTAAAGAAAAGGAGACCAATGAAGCTCAGGATTCAATGCCTCAAACCTCCACCCATGAGATCATCAAATCCCATGATGCGGCGTTGTCTTTAGCTGTTGAAGAGCCTCCCTGTAAAAGAGCTAAGCCGGATCCCACAGAGACTGATGGGTCAGAGTCGGGTTCTGCCGCCCTGGTCTGTGTGGTGTGTTTGGGAATCCTTCAGGATTTATGTGGCCCAGCTCAGGCAAAAAAGGTGCGCACCTGTCCTAAAGTATTCTGTTTTTTTAATTAATGCATTTTGCTTTTAGATTTTTTAAAATGTCAGCAGCCGTACGGTTAAAATCCAGCCGTCCACTGGTGTTTTTTCATAGATTGCTGAGACAGTGAAGGCCGAAAACTACCAGTTTGACACGCTGGTCCTGTCCGTCTCTCTGCCGGCGCAGCTCTGTGTGCGTGAGGTCAGTACCTGTCAGACGACAACTTCTTTCATCTTGTTCTCCATCATGTGTCAATGTCATATTTCTAACCTTGCAGCACTCCTGTTGGCTCCACGTAAAGAAGGAAGTCAGGTAAAGATTTCTCTTCTGTTTAACATGTTGAGAGTCGTTGTCTCTAAAGATTTGGTCAGTCAGGGTTGATTTATCCTCACAGAGAGAAGGGATTAGTGCTGGACAAAGATGATGTCATCCAGGTGAAAGAGGCCTTCAAGTGGATCATCCAGGGGTTGGTCACAAAAGAGCTTGTCGGCGTTGCTGTGGTTGGTAAGGTAGGTCGCATCAAGACACTGAAAGCACAGCCGGTGGATATTAAACTCTCAGTGAAAATAAATGTTAAATTAAACTTGCATACCTGCTGAAACAAAATACAAAACAAATGACAAAAAAAGCAAAAAAGAAAAGAAATACAAAACATTCCTTCTAAATTATCTGGAGATTTCCCATAAAAGATAAATACAATGCTTTGCAAAAGTGATTTTTCACTGGTGCATAATTGTGATGTGAAAAGAACCAAGTTATCAACAGCTTTCATGACAGAAAAGGGAGAGAAAACTGTAGCACGTGTTTGTATTTAGCCCATATGGAATCCAAACCACTAACCCCACCAGATGTCCCATTTACAGTCTGTCACATGCAAACACTGCTTAGGTCACTTGATCTGATCAAAATATCCGCTTTGGCCTCCATGCAAAACGTGAGAGTTGAACACACTGCCTAAATATATCATGCCTTTTTTCATGCATGGTGGTGGCAGCATTATGCTGAGGGTTTATGGAGCTGAAAGCAGGGTCATCCTGAGAGAAAGTTTGTTTGCTCTTATCTTGGCATCAGAGTGAGGACCATATCTCTGATTTCACCATCGAACTGAGGACCGTTTGTACCAAACCAAGGACATCCGGCCCGTCCTTGGTGTTATTTTTACTGACTTCTTGATTTAGGACTAAAATGACTCGAGTTATGTTTAACGTTGATCACTTGGAGTTGAGCTGCTCCCAGCCAGTAAACTATGCACTCGGGTTCAAACATTTTGACCAACCAGTTACGAAGAAAAGCGGCGACCTCTGAGCTCCTGAACCTGACAGATGTAGCATATCTGTAAAAAAACAACAGTATACTATATTTTAAATGAATGCAAATGGATCATAACCAATAAGGTCAATAGGCTAGTTCTCAGAAGATAGATACGACTCATGAAACAGCAGACAGAGACTAGAAGTTTGCAGTTGCGAGTGCCTTGTATTTATAGTGAGGAAAATTTTATACATATTTACAACAGCAGTGTAACATCCAAATGGCCATATAAAATGTGCAAAAGAGGAAAAAAATCAAAACAATAAAGAGGAAAAAAAT
>NW_015150678.1:193772-198029 GCF_000732505.1 Cyprinodon variegatus | reverse complement strand
CACTCTGTGAATACAAAATTACAATAAAAGCTGTTTACGTTTAAGTCTAAAAGCTTTTTGTTTACTTTAGCAGCTGTGAACCGATTGCAGCACAAACAAAACATTTTTGCTGCACAACATTGCCACAAAGTATCGACACCATTTTGGTTTAATTTGTTTTTTGACTTGTAGGTTGACCTTATGACCTTTGAACTTTCATCAATAACCTTAAAACAAAAGCAGTACAAACAGTCTTTTGCAAAACAAATGTGATTTAAATTGATTAACGAAAATGATGATTTGAAGAAGTCGTGTGTTTTTAAAATGATAGTGGCCGAACAACATTTTATGCCACTCAAACATTTTACACTTTAGTTTGATTTTTGCTATTGTGGGGGTCGGTGGTTGACCTTATGACCTTTAACATTCAGTTAATAACTTTAAAATGAAAGCAGCTTTGATCAAAACTTTTGCTGCACAAACATACTGTAACTTTATTGGCTGACACCGATTTAGTTTGACTTAAAGAAAGGGGCGGAGCAAAAGTTTATTCAACTATTGCCACTTATTCCAGGTAACAATAAAAGGTTCTACTGGATTCTCTTTGTTTTAGTCTTTTTCCTGCTTCACAAAGGCAGGCAGCAGCTTGACAAACCATGATGGCAATTATTCTACATCCAAGTAGTATGCAGTTCCTCATATATATACACACACATCAATTTCAAAGAGGTGGCATCAGTATGGTTCTCAGTATCAGCCAATACAGCACAGCCAGGTATCGGGTATCGGTATCGGCATCGGCGCAACACTATCATAAATTAGGCTTATCAGCTATGTTTGTTATGTTTCTTCCATTTCTCCAGACATTACCCGTGTCCTCCATTAGAGGCGAGCAGCGGCTGCACGCCTCAGGACATCCAGTGCCTTCACGTGTCTGTCTTCATAGCAGGTAAGGCACCACCATTGGAAACTTTTATTTCCGTCTTTATTTTCTACTCAGGAAGTTAAATAAGCCCCGCCCCCCATGTTCAGGGAGGTATAACAAGTTCTGCCGCAGCCTGCCACAGACTCCCTGGGTGATCGATGGAGAGAGGAGGATGGAGTCGTCTGTAGAGGAGCTGATCGCTGCTCCGATCCTGTCTGCCTTCAGAGCCGACGGTGAGTCCACTTTAACCCACAACTCGCCGGATGATGCGTCCAATCAGGGTTCTAGATGTTTATCGGAGTCGCAACCAAATCAAAGGGCTTTCGTAGTAATATTGCCGAACTGTTCTTGTTCCAAATCTTTATTCATCAGACTTTTTATGTCGCAAGTGTCTTTAGGGGGAGTTTTCTAAACAAATGGACCAGAAATAAAATAAAAAAGTTTTTTCTTAATTTAGAATCATTGATTGGATGTAGTAATATTGACTGAATGCTTTAAATTAGAGCTTGACCTCTATAGTTTATTTATACCAGTGGCTCTCAACCTTTTTGAGTCTTGACCTCCCATTAAAAATGCACTGCTGTCAAGGCAGTGTGGTCTCTTGACTGAATCATAAGACCGAGTGAAGCATCTCAGTTCTACAGTGTTTCATATGAACACACATTGATTGTATAATCATTGAATAAACCTAAAATAAGGTTTTACCCTGAGATTCAATGTCATCCGTCACCAGACCGCCGCGCTCAAGTACGTCGTGCGGAGAACTTACGCAGTCATGTTCATCAATGAGAGCAGTCTTAGCTATCAATGCGAACTGTTCCACCTCCACCGCTACTCCTCCGCACATCACCGTCCACGTACGTCTTCTCCGCACTTCACCGTCAAAATACGGAGCAAATCTATTTTCTCCTTCGCTCCGGTCTGATGGAAGCCGACCAGGTTAAGGTCTGCAGTTCGCACCAAACAGGAAAAAGGACGTTGAGAAGATCCAGTTTGTCAAAGTAAAATAGGGTAACAGCAGAATAGTAACCACTGATTAGACCATTAATAAGAAGAAGAATTGGATGCAAACTATTGGAACTTAAACAGAGACGGAAGCAGCTTTGTCATCTTGATCAAAATATTTATTTTATGCTGAAAGGTTTAAACAGTTCGTCAAATCCAGTCGCAACTTCCAAGAGCGCATCTAAGAACTTCCAAAGAAACTTCATATTGCAGGCACGGATGAAGAGCTGCTGATTTTGGAAGAAGAGAACCAACCAACTTTGATTTTATTTATCTCTATTACAAAGATCCACAATGAAAAGAAAATTTGGGGAACAGACTGCACATATGCTGGAAGCTGGTGGTGATTTTTTTTTTTTGTTATATATACCTATGAATTAACAAATAAAGGTATCGCACATGTTTTCCTCAAGCTCCAAGGAACTGCAGAGGCTGTAAGTGTTGCTTTGTGCAGACGGTCTAGAATGGGGCGGGGCTTAGCGGGGCTGTTATAGAGGATGTGGGATTTGGGGTTCATTTCTTTATCATCTGATTTTGAAACACTCTGGGATTTTAAAAAAAAACATAAAACGGCATCAAGAGGCTAATTTTCCAAACAGAGCGACGGCGGTCGCTGCATCTCATCATTCTGTGGTTAAAATGTAAACTAAAGCCATTAAATGTTCTTTTTAATAAAATAAAACGATAACAGCGTGTGCTAAACTTTAACAAAACACGTTAGAAAAGAGTCATGTTTATTTTGAAGACATTCTTAGAGCTTAAACGTGAAAATAACTTCCTGGTCCAAGGCAGATTGTTTTGCAGCGGCTGTTTGTTTGAACACAGAAGCTTTATGTTAGAAACAGCGAAAACTCTGTTGAGTCGAGATCTGTGGTACTTTTTCTTGTATTTCGGGGCAGTAAAGGTCTTTTCACAATGGAAACTTATCCAGGATTATTTGAGTCCGTTTTTTTCTTTTTAAGTGGAGCTGTCATGTCTCCATTAGAGCTGAACCTGCTGTTAGATTCAGATGGAGGATAAACATGACAAAGGAAGCCAAACCGTACCCAGCTATAGGTCCAGTCCTGCTCTGTGTGGAATTTAAGTCTTTAATTAGTTCAAATATCAAAAGACAGGAGCGATCCAAATAAAACAGTGTGATCAGAAAAAATAACAAACTGTTTTTTTATTGCAGGGTTTAATTTCTCCTCGTCGGGCAGAGAGGATGTGGATGTCAGAACTCTGGGAAACGGTGAGTTTCTTCTGCTTTATTGGATGGTTTTATTAACTCAGGTGATCTATACTGCTGATTGAAATGTTATTATTTCATGATTTAACTAAAACAAAAATCTATTTCTGTTAATAATAATCTCTCTGATGCAGAGCAACATTTGCTCTGCATCAGAGCTACTGTAGGAGCCTTACTAGTATTATTGGGTTTTTATACATCAGGTGATACGCATCATCAGGACCTGCTTGGTGGGCGTGTCCCTCTGGGCGTGTCCGGCCGGAGTCATCATATCTGTTGACAGCAACCGAGTATTATTTGTGCAGGCTGTTTGTAGCTTATCGTTTTATTCTTCAATTGGATATGGATTTCAATCTACTGAAGTAAACAATATCGCTACTGACAGAAGTGTTTTTCAGGCTCTCTAGGAACGTGTGTCTGACAGACGGACAGTTTAGCCCACGCCGATTCTCAGTTTGTCGCGTTTTGCCGCAATAAGTCCTTTTTTTTATGGGGCTTTTCTTTTAAACATTCATTCTAACTTTAACTTGATTTAAAGGAAATCTAACAGATACTATTCAAAGTAAGTAGGTCACCAGGTGACTTTGAACTCATCAGAGTGTTGGTTAGATGCTTAGAACAGATCAATATGTAGATGCACCATTTTATCCAACTGAATAAAAACAAAATTGTGGTAATAATCTTTGGAACAAAGAATAGATCCAAGGTTACCCTCCAAGCTTTAGCTACCACAGCTAGAAACCACTAAAATATTTGTGTCATGATGAACTCAGAGGCTCATAAAGGCAGTTACTAAATCAGCCTGAAGAACATTTCCAGGATTAAAGGATTAATGTCCAAGCAGGATTTACAAAAACTCATTCATGCATTTATCTTTAGTATAACTGATCACTGCAACGGTGTCTTCATAGCTTTTTTCTAAAAAGTCCATCAGACACCAGCAGCTGATCCAAAACGCTGCTGCCCATGTTCTCATTAGAGCTAAAAAAGTAGCAAACATCAGTCCGGCTCCTAAGTCCTTTCACTGGCTCCCTGTAGCTGAGAGAAGGGAGAGAGGGCCGCGGGCCGGATCCGGACCCATTTTCTGGCTAATCCAGAACCAACCTGATTTAAAACATTC
>NW_015150678.1:189649-191331 GCF_000732505.1 Cyprinodon variegatus | reverse complement strand
TATTGTTGGTTTTCTTTTCATTTCAGGGAAGTTTGGTGGTTTGTTTTTAAATCAAAGTTTGTTCAACAGCTTAAACAGTTATAAACCTTCCCTTGTATCTATATAATTCTTTAAAAATGATTTTTATGTTGATGTAAGATTAGGCCTAATGTTATAATTTTTATTTTCTTCCTCCTTTACATGACAGATTTACCATTTAAACATACAAAAAAAAAAAAAACTTTTAACAAAACATTTACAATTAATAGCAACGACAGAGCTAATTTAGGACAATAAAGTTTGTTCAACAACATAGAAAACAAAACAAAAAAACCCTGCAAAGCCTAATTGAAAATTGAAAATAAATATTTGAGGCAACTTTTCGGGTTCAACATCTTTTTTCAGTTGCAAGCTGCTGGCCCCTCAGCGTAGGGCCCCGAAAAAATATTCCCAGCTGTTGCGTTCAGGAACTACTAATCTATTTAAAGCATAGTGGCCTGTGTCAAACATTTTGTTTTATTTTCAGTTTAAAAATGTCTTTATTTTTAATTTTTTTTCTGTTCAAAACATTTTTGTTGAGATCCAAATCTTGTTTACTATTTCAAAAATACTTTTCATTTTTAAACTTTTTTTTGTGTGTGTGTTAATTTTCAAATTATTTTCCCCTTTTAAAAATCTACAGTTTAAACAAAATGAGGTTTTTAACAAACTTTGTGGCCCCAATTAGGCTCCATAGAACTGTAGCAGAGCAACAATGTATGAAAGTATTATCTATCTCTAATCTCTATATGGGAGATTTTGTGCAAATCTCTGTTAATCTGAACTTGTTTGACTGTCGATCTGCCTGCAGACCATAAACGATTCCTCAGAGAAAGTCAAAGTGAGAGACCTGCAGATCGTAACCAGGTAAGGAAACGGATTCTTCTCTTTCTCCTTTTTTTATGCCAAACTTTTGATAAAAATTGAAGAGAAATCGGCTCCATTGTGTGAACTGCAGAGAGGCCATGAGTCGGATGAAGGAGGGAGAAGAAGAAAAGACCAAGTCGTACACGGCACTCGTCTGGACCCAGAAGGCCATCGAGAAAGAAGACATCGCCTTTATTGACGACATCAAGGTGAGTCCAGCTGTTGGTCTGTCGGTGCTGGTTGAGGCTCTGATGTTTGCAGCGTTTATCTCATGGAGGTGTTATTTTTATGTTTCATTTTTATGTGCATGCACAGATTAATGAAAGAGTAAAGGAACCAGCTCCCTAAAAAGAATAGAGTTATAAATGAGGTAACATAGAGAGACATACAGTCATTAATTATCCAACTGAAGTCCTTTTGGTTTCACTTTTATCTACAAAGCTGGTTCTCTGATTTGGAACTAAAACTATTAAACAATAATTAAATTTTTATAGGGGATTTTTATAGTTGGATTAAAGACCTGTTAATTTTTAATATATTAATATCTTGCCTGCTGTAAAAACGCTCAGCGTCTTCAGTTAGTGTAAATCTAGCTACTATAAAGGGAGCGCAGAACAAAGTTAACTTCTAGCATCTTAAAACCTCTTCAGTCTTAGAGAGGAATTGGAGCATTTTATGCTAACGTTTTTTTTTACAGTTATTTACACAAGAGGTTAGTTTTTATGACTAAAATGGAAGAAGTGAAGCTAAATTTATATGTCTGTGTATGTTTGTGTGTGTATGTATATGTATATATA
>NW_015150678.1:179067-187024 GCF_000732505.1 Cyprinodon variegatus | reverse complement strand
ATTATTTTTTATTTTTTTTGTCCAGGGTTTAGTATCTCAATTTTTTCCCCTAACAAACTAAACATTTAACAAGGCGAAGTAGATCAGCTGAGCTAACCAGAGGTGAGACGTGTGACTTTGTGTTGCCAGGATCTGACTCTGGACCAGAAGACTCCTCTACGGGTTTTGCACCGACGGGCGTTGGCCATCCGGCAGAGGGTCATCCACAGCATGAACGCCCGCTTCGTTGACCCGCATCATTTCTACCTTGGACTGAAAACACAGGCTGGAACGTATCCTCACTTCGAGTACCAAACCTCGTCTGAGAAGTAGCTGACGAGCATCGTAGACCTGTCCCAGACAGAACTTTCCTTTGTTAGCGGTGGGGGTCCAAGCTGTGACTAAAACTTCCTTAATTTCCAGCAAATAGCTACATCAAGGAGTTCGTCCATGGAGACTTTGGCCGCACCAAACCCAACCTGTGTCAGCTGCTGAAGACGGACACCGACATCCTGGAGCTGGACGTGGAGGTGAGGAGATAGAGCTATGTTTTCTAGACTGTTTAAGATGAAGTTAAAAATAGGAATGATGACTTTAAAATCCTGATTGGTGCCAATAAGACTAACGGATGTTCTCTCCATTAGTCTGTGGATGTGGACTGGCCCCCACCCATACCAGAGTGAAAGACAACCCCCCCTCCCCTCATGGCTCAGCTCTGAGCGGACTGGTTCTGGTGCGGCTCGGCACTGGACTGGCCTTTTGAAGTGCTGCTGGGAGGCTGGATGATCTCGGTGGGAACGTGGCGTCTTCCTCCGTTCTGCTCGTTTTTGGCCCGGATGAGTTTTTCTATTTTTGTGGACGTAGCAAACGACCGAACCTTGAGTTTGATCATCGGTCTAGTTCTGTTGTAATGAGCTGAAATCGGGTCATTTTTGTAGCCGGGACCATTTAAAGCTGAATAAAGGTTAACCTCCTGGTCCAACTGAGGCAGGTTCCCCATCAGACGCTCACAATGACGCTCTGTCAGAGAAAGGAGTGTTATGTTGGATTTTGTATCTCAGTTAAAAAGTCCAGCTGAAGCGTCTGAATCCCAGTTTCTTTTCTGTGGGACTTAAAATGTCTTAAACCTTTAGAACAAACATTAAACCTGAGGGGTGGATATATCCACATTTATTCCCTCCCACCTGTCCAACCTTAAATCTGAACAAGTTTATTCACTAATTAAATATTTTTTTTTCATTAAGAGCGGCAAACTTACTCCTCCCTAATAAAGATCAAATCTTAAATTTACACTTTCTGGAAGTTTCTTTGCTTTTATTTATTTTTTTTTTTTATAAATTTCTATTTAATTTCAGTTCTCTTAGTTTTCTTTAAAATACAGAAGCATAAAACTGGGAAATATGATTATTGTGAGAAGTTTGAAACAATAGAGCATGTTATTATAGAGTGTTATAAATACAGAGATGGAAAGTAACGAAGTACAAATACTTCGTTACTGTACTCAAGTAGATTTTTCTGATATTTTTACTTTACTTTACTACTTATTTTTATGGCGACTTTTTACTTCTACTCCTTACATTTTTTACACAAATATCTGTACTTTCTACTCCATACATTTTAAAAAATTGGCTCGTTACTTTAGTTTTGAATCATTTCAATGGAGTTACCGTTATTATTTTTCACGTCATCAATACCAAATTCAATCTAATTGGATGGGAATCTACGTTGCATTTGACGCACCACTACAAGATGAATCGACAGATTCGGCGGTATTCATTGGCGGCAAATCATTGCAGCTTGGTGGCGGTGGCGTTAGCATAGTAGCATGGACGACGAGATGATTGAAAATGAACACAACGGAGATCTAGTCCTATTGGCAGACATCCATTTAAAATGTAGGCAACGGCATGAAAAAAGTGGTTTCTACTTTTACTTTTATACTTTAAGTAAATTTACAAGCCTCTACTTTGTTACTTTTACTTGAGTAAAGAAGTTTAATCAGTACTTCCACTTTTAGCAGAGTATTCTTTAACACAAGTATCTGTACTTTTATTCAAGTACAGAAAGTGAGTACTTTTGCCATCTCTGTATAAATATGAAGAAGAGAGAAGATGCATGTTGAGAGAGTTTGAAGGTATTAAAGAAAGGTTTAATTTAACAGAACTTTTGAGGAGAGATTTGGGAAGTAGACATATTCAAATAATTATTAGGTTTCTTAAAAAACCAAGGTTGTGTCATAGAATCTGAGTAGAACAAGATGGTTGTGAATGTGTTAAGAATAACAAGTAGTATATAAAACTATATGCAAGGTAGGTAATATAAGTAGGTGTGTATGTGTGAATGTATGTTTAATCAGAAGTCATTGTAGGGATTAGGTATGAAGTGAAAGTATATAGATCATCACGAACCACACTCCATACCAGTAAGTGGCGGTAATGCTACTAAAAGTTTGCCAACCGCCAATAAAAACCAAGAAGAAGAAGAAGAGTTTTTTTTCTTAAGGGGACTGAGGACCAGTACTTATCTTCTCAACACGCACCGGGACTATAAAGGCAGGTTCAGCAAAAAAAGAGAGCTTTTGTTATGTGGGATTAAGACCGAGATTGGCAACAAACATAAAAGCAAGTGGTGCCAAATATCAAGAGTGATGCTGTGGGCCTGTTTTTATGTCCAAAACCCTGATAACCTGCAACACTGCAAAAAATGGAAATCTAAATGACTAATTTTTGCTTAAATTAAGTGCATTTTTTCTTGAATTGAGGTAATTGATATACTTTGCCAATGGAACAAGACAATTTACATTTAAAATAAGAAAAAAAAATAGCTTTGTCTTATTTCAATTGCATAGTATATAATTCTCATGTTTTAGGAGTAAAAATACTCATTCCATTGGCAAATCATCTTATTTATCTACTCAAATTAAGGGCAAGTACACTCAATTTAACAATTTTTTTACTTAATTCTAAATGGTTTTTGCAGTGTATAAGGTATCGCCATGTTAAGTGTTAAGAGATTCTAGATTAAAATCCCCGTTTAGTTTCAGATGGATGCCAGTTAAAGCGATGGGTTCCTGTTGGGTCTGTTTGACCTGATCAGAAGCGAAATGATTCCTCAGATCTAAATCCTGCAGAAAACCAGGGGACTGATCTGAAAAAAGCAGGAAACCATCCAGGGCAGAAGTTATGATGCAGCAATTAATCCAAAAGACTCCAAAATACTTAAACTCCTCCACTAGGGGCAGCATATACTCCCCCAACCGGAGCAAGGAAACCTCTAAAACCTGCAGGACAGCGGCCCTCCATGACTGACTTTGGGGATGCCTGCTGCACTGGAAAAACGATCTAGAAATAAGTACAAATTTCATAAATTAAGTATAATCACCCTTAATTTGAGTAGGTAAATGAGATAGTTTGCCAATTGAATGAGTATTTATATTATAGCAGTATAATTAGATAAAATGCACTTGAAATTAGACAATGCAATTGTGTTTTTTCTTATTTTAAATGTAAATTGTCTTGTTCCATTAGCAAAATGTCTCTTTTACCTCCTTAATCCAAGAACAAATGCACTTATTTTTAGAAAAAAAAAATGACTTGAGATTTCGATTTTTTCCCAGTGTTGGGTTAAGGAGGCTGAGAGATAGCTAGAGAATAACAATAACCTAACTTTATTTCATACGTTTTTCTTTTTTTATTCTAAAGACCCAAAATCTTATAAAAATAAAAGTCACAGAATCAATAAAGAAAAAAAAAACAACCCTGAAACATATTTCTTTTAATTTAATTCAAAATAAATACTAACACGGCAACGCAAGTCCACTACCGGGTTTTTGCCCTAAAGTTTTGGTAAGAAAACAAAGAAGCAAATGATCCCAAAATAAGAACCAAAAAGAATAAAGAGACTTCAGTTAATCCATCATCACCTTTCAGAGACTTTCAAGAGGTGCCTGTTTTTCTTCATTTTTTTTCTTTTTTACAACATACAAGATAACACTGTGTAGAATGACAAATATAAATAAAACAAACACTACGGTACACAAACTGGGAAAGAAGGGAGCGAGGATCGGTGAGTTGCAACAACCTGATCAAACCACCGTTGTTAAAAAAACCACAAAACAGAACGGAAAACAAAAAGCCAGCCATGGTCCCACTTTCAGCATCTTTAGACGGTGAAAGAAAACAGAAGCTGACAGTTCAGTGCAGACTCCATGGGTACAGTGATGTCCTCCAAGGGTTCAGGAGCCGGGGAAGGCGGTGGGGCTCGTCTCCATGGAAACCCCCTCCAGGTGTGACAGGAAGTAAATTCATTTGTAAAAATTAGTGGTTAAACGCTGTTCTTAAATAATAAGAAAATCCTAAATGTATTTTTTTCAGTCGTTGCATTTTTCACCTTGTCTGAATGAACAAAAAAATAAAATAAAAAGGATAAAGGGAAAAAAAAGCCATTGCATATGTACATCAAGAAGTTTGGAGACATTTTTTCTGGCAGTCATCACAGTCTTGGTGTTTGAGTGTCTCGCGGCTCAGTTTTTCTTGTTATACGTGATTCATTGAAACAGATTTGTACATGTGTGTAAATAAACCTCTTATAATACTGACAGCACAGATGGACCAGGACCCCCCCCCCCCTGTTGTTTCCTAATGCATCCGTATGATAAACTTTACTTTCTTTACACCTTTGATTTCTATTAACATGTGTATATACGTCTCCTCTTGGTTAAAACTGAAAACTAATGTGGTCGGCTCAGAGTTCCTGCAGAAAACCAAAGTTTGCAGATGCTTTCGACATCCCTGCTCCTTTGAATCACTTCCTTTATGGGCGTTGCAGGAACCCTGATCATACTGGCAGTATTCTCCACGGATAGATCGGATGTGGTGTTTTCAGAGTTAATTAAGACATGGAAAACCTGTTAGCAAACATAAAGGTGGAAACTATTTTCCAATTAACCACCTTTAAGTGCAACGGGATAAATAGCCGAGATTAATAGCTAACCCTCTAATGCTTCTAATCCCACAGATCCCCTTGGATTCTCTTCTAGCAGCCGAAAAGGGAAAAAAGTAAAATTTCAGTTTCAAATTTCTGGTTTGATTTACATCGTTTTTGCTGCTGATCATTGTTCTTACTAACCGTAAGAGCTGGTATTAATGATGCCTCCAGCTTATGGAGGAGAAACCCACAGCATCACAGATCCTCCACTGTGCTTAACTGTATTGTTAGGTATGTTAGGTATTTGTGGACCTGCTGCTGAAAAGCCACGAGGATGCTTTCTAACAGTCGTCATGGAGACACTGACCTCAAGCTGCATGTGGCTCCTTATCCAGTAGCTAAAAGACATTTTCCTCCGTGTCTCGACATAGTGATGCCAAAAGGAAAAAGTCCAGAAGAACAAATGAGTTTTTTGGAAACTGACCAACATAAACGCAACAAAAAGTTGCCAATTTTTTGAACTGGGATCCCAGGCTTACATGGGATCTCCCCCACAAAATTAGCAGATAAAAAGTTAGATTTCTTAAATTCTTCATTTAACGTTATAATAGAGCCAATAATTTAGTGAACGTGTGTAGTTGGTTAGCATCAAACGATTCAGGAAAAAACTCAATTCTACTGTCTGCACTAGAAAACTTACGGAGCCCCTAAAGGGACATGGAGGGAAAAAATAAAGTTTTGCAAGATCTCGCAAAAAATAAACTATTGCGAGATCTCGCAAAAACTATTGCGGGATCTGGCAAAACTATTGCGGGATCCGGCAAAAAATAAACTTTTGCGAGATCCCGCAAAAAATAAACTTTTGCGAGATCTCGCAAAACTATTGCGGGATCTCGCAAAAGTATTGCGAGATCTCGCAAAAGTATTGCGAGATTTCGCAAAAGTATTGCGGGATCTTGCAAAAAATAAACGTTTGCAAGATCCCGCAAAAGTATTGTGGGATCTTGCAATACTTTTGCGGGATCTCGCAATACTTTTGCGGGATCTCGCAAAACTTTTGCGGGATCTCGCAAAACTATTGCGGGATCTCGCAAAACTATTGCGGGATCTTGCAAAAAATAAACTTTTGCGAGATCTCGCAAAACTATTGCGGGATGTCGCAAAAGTATTGCGAGATCTCGCAAAAGTTCTTTTTTCCTCCCTCCATGTCCCTTTAGGGGCTCCGTAAAAACTAATCCTTCATCAAGCGGCTGTTTTTTTTTCTTAGATCAAGTCTCTACATGAAAATCAATGGATAATATAAAACAGTGCTGTTATTTTAGCAGAGGTGATAATAGTTGATTTTATTGGTTAAAATAAGGCCTGTTGGATTTTACCAACATTTCTGTTTTATTTTTTGTGTAACTACAGAAATTTAACTAAAGTTTCACTCATGGCACAAAATCTGATTCCGGATCCTCGAGGAAGCACAGCTAATTTATTATTTCTTGTCAGATTAACTTCTCAGCTCAGACCACATATCCAGGCATGATTAGAGGAACGTGAGCCAATCAGAGGAAGGAAAAACTATCAGATTTTAACCAATTAAATCCAGGGATAGTTGACGAGACCACAGAACAACCTGAACAACCTGGCAGGGTTTGGGACGTCTCACAAAGACACACAGGAGTGAAATCATCAGAGGTCTCTGTGCAAACTGCTGAGCTCCCCCTGCTGGTGAGCCTGGAACCCTGCACCCAAAAACACCAAATCTGATTTATCCTGGAGTTAACCACCAACGCCAGTCTGACCTGAGGCAGGAAATGCCTCTGTTTGTAGTGTTAGTGTACGCTATGACAGCGTCTGTTTCCCACATACATACATACATACAGCTCAGGCATACTTTAAACTAGGATTCCCTGTGGGAACAGTTATTCCCCTTGTCTTAGAGCAAAGACGAGCAAACAGAAGAGGAGGAGTGAGAAGCAGAGATAGAGTGTGGCTGTGGAAAGCTGGAGCGCTTAGCTGAGTCTGAACCTGCTTGTGCTCTGTAGCGCCTGAGTGAGCTGTGCGGCAGTTTAGTGTTTCAGAAAAAGGAACCATAAAGTCGATCTGATACGGTAAAAAAGTAGCGACGCTGCAGCCATGAAGGAAACGGTACAGACTCATTTCTTATTTCTCAGCTGATTTTCTTTGCCATGGCATTAGGAAGGTGTGCCACCATGACAAAACGAACAGATGTTTTTGTTTTCCTTTTGAAATGAGTGAACCTGGAGCCATGCGCTTATCCCCGAATAAAGGGCGACAACCCTTCCCCCTCCGGACCCAAAATCCGGCTGCCCTCTCCCGAAAGAAAAAAAACTAAACAAACAGACAACAGCAAAACCACCCTGTCTGCATGATACAAAACATTTGCACACGTAAGGCAACATTTTTGGTTTTTTGTTCCCTAAAACGGCTCTTCGAAACCAAGTGCAAAAACATCAAAAAAAAAAAAAAAAAGGGCAGAAACGACAAACATAAAGATCATCGCAAAGATCATGGGTTCAACAACTTAATACTGGTGGAGAGAGAAAATAAAAAATAAATAACAAAAACATTGCCTTCTGCAGTAAATAGCGCTGAAGATGTAGGAGACTTTTTTTTTTTTTTTTTTAGTGTGGGGAGACCAGCTTGAGTCTATCCCACTGTGCAAAAACCTCTTTTAAAGTCCCTAAAAAGACTTCTCCCCCGCTGTGACGAGGCAGACGAGGAGAAAGAGGGGAGACTGGTATTTTCTTTTTCCTAGAATGGCTACGTGTTTTCCTCAAAATGGCCACGAATGGGGACGACGGTGGCTGACTGGGACCGAGCGCTCACTCCCGCCCGCTGGCTGAGTAGGAGAACTGTGGGAAATGAGGCCGTCGTTCGTTGTCTGCTGCATCCATCCCGTCCTCGTCATCTGAAAACACAGGAGACATGAGCCGCTTCATCCCAGTTAAACATGCTACGGCATCAACTTGTTCTCAGAACTTTCTGACCCACATGTATTACAGTGCTGTAAAAGTGAATGCACTAAAAAAGTGACATTTTT
>NW_015150678.1:175212-178535 GCF_000732505.1 Cyprinodon variegatus | reverse complement strand
TTTACTTTTTTTGGAATGCATAATATCTAATTATCTTATTTAATCTCTTAATATCCACCTCATTTTGGGAAATTCACCTATTTTGCATACCCAAATGGAAAAGTAAATAACTGAGGAACTGTAAGCCCAAATTACATTTGTGATACGTTATTTGAAAGCTAACATCTTCTAGTTTCTGAATATATACATAAAAATTGGCTGAGTAAAACACCCAAGCTGCATCAGTTCAAACGTAACTTAAAGTCTTTTTTGAACAACAGTAATAAAGACGCGCTTCCTTTAGTTTTGTATGAAAAATAGACTTTAAACTACCGTGATTTTCGGACTATAAGCCGCGACTTTTTCCCAATTTTTTCGACCTTGCGGCTTATACGTATAACCATGCGGCTTATCTATGGACTTTTACAGCTAACGGCCACTAGGGTAATACATAAATCTATGGATTTTACCATCCCCCATGTTGACGTCACATTTGCTTCAACACACCAGTACGGTAGCCGCGCGCGCGGGAATGCGGAGGTCCTCCGGAAGCAGACTTCTACTGCGAGTGGTACGAGACAGAACGACAGCGAGAAAGACGGAGCAAGACAGTTTGCGTGTAAACATAAAAAACTTGCGGCTTATATTCCGGTGCAGCTTGTATATGTACAAATCATGCAATTTAGCTTCTGCGGCTTATATTCAGGGGCGGCTTATAGTCCGAAAATTACGGTAGCTCAACAGGCAGGTATCCCTTTAGTCATGTACCAAAAAACTATTTATTTACTTTTTGGTGTTTTTTTGAAGCGTAGGGCGATCTAATCTTAAAGGTTTTTTTTGTACATGACTAAAGAGATAAAGAGATACACCCATTAATGTAATTTAAAGTCTATTTTTCATATAAAGGGATACATGTAAAATCTGTTGTCTTGCTCATGCGTAATGACTATAGGTTTGCTGGTCTGATAGAACACCGGCTCCTGAGAGGGAACATCTATTAAACGTGTGTGAAAGCGCGTTTAAGCCCATTTCTCCTCATGCACGCTGTTTAAAAGCTGCTGTTTGTGTCCCTCATATAAGCTGACTTTCCAAAAAAAGATTAGCAATTTTTCCACAATGTCAGACTCCCCAGCTGTAAGTGAAAAAGGGGACGAGCGCGTAGGACGGCCTTTCGTAAACATATCACCGGAATGACTGACAAATAGGAGGACCGCTTATTTAGATGATCCACCCAGAAAAAGAACATCCTGCACTTTACCTTTAAAGGTTACGATACCTTCTAGTTGTCTAAAAGTCTAAAAATGATTTGAGTAGGAACGTTGGAGGCTCATACTGATAGCTGCAGAACCTCTGACTCTCCACTTATGGTCCCTGATCAAATCAACCCTCTGTCAGCAGACGGGTTTTCTCACTTCCAGCCGCATGGTTCTGATGGACCCGACGCCATTACAACGGAAAATGGAGCAGAACATTAAATTACAGGCCGTGTTCAGCACTAAACAAGGGAGGTGCAAAAGGCAGGTTGGTTAGCAAAGCTGGAAGGATCGGCTGGACCAACCATATTATTATAAATCACAACTAGCAAATAACTAAGGTATATTAATCAAATATTAACAAAATAAATACTATTTTTTAATATAGGATAAAGAATATTTTAATAATTAAATTAATTTGAAGCATTTATCCCAAGTAACTTTGACATTTTCTCATAGAAATCATTAGGAACATAAAAGTAAGAAGTATAGTTTATTCCCCTAAACTTAAATAATTCATCATCTAAATATCTGTAAAATCTTAAGAACCTGTCCTCTTAAATGCTCATAATGATAATTTTTGATTAGCACAATATGTATAATTTCACAGCACAGGGATATTTTCTAAAAGATGGCTCAGCTTTTTTTTAGAGCCACTGAGGAAGGCGGGTCGAACTGAGAGCAAAACGTTGTTGGGAACTGTGAACGAAGTCTGGTAAAAAGCTCACATTTCTCTGGTGGAGTGATGGTGATGGTCTGTGCCGTGAACTCTTCATCGAAGTAGCGCGTGTCCGTCTCTGAGGAGACCTGCGGCTGGAAGGGCGGGACCAGCTGCAACAGAAAGGAAACGGCTGAAGAGTCATTTTGGCTTGAAGTGATGCTTCTGTGAAGGAAAATCTATCTATGGACTTTTTTCTTATTCATTACAGAGACTTATTGCGACAATTTGCATAAAAAAGGTTAAGAAATTCCTTTAAGCTTTTTTTTTTTAAAATCATGATAATCATCAACCTGATGTACAGAACACTCAGAAAAAGATGAGTAAAGAAAATGCTTAAAAAAAAGAAAAAGGATTAGATCATCTTGGTTCCTTTCACATCTATTTTAGTCTCCAGTCAGACTAATTTTGGGAAATAAGGTAACCGTAATTCCAAGAATAGCACTGAAGAATTTCATAAGCGCCTCTCAAGTTAAGATGACGTTCGGCGGATGAACGCTGCGCTCACCTTCTTGTCGTACACGTCCTGCCAATCGACTGTGCCGAAGAAGCTGTGCCTCATAATCTCCTTTGCGTCATCCGGCCCGCCGCCCAACCTGTCAGCAAACAAGGAGAAGAAGAAGAAAATCTCCACATCAGACATCAGATGTTTTCTTCTATCCACCGCTGGAACCTGCTGCTGATCCCAGAATAGCTTCAGGGTGAGCCGGTTCCTTTCTGTGGAGCTGCAGACGACATATTTTCTTCCTCTGGGACACAGAGGTCTCATGGATGAGAACAGAACCACAGTTATAGAGTGAAGGTGGAAATGAATGGAAGCAGATCAACCCTGCTGGTTTCAGCTACACCAGAATTAACTGGGTGAAGCCTTTTTTTTGCATCGGTAATTAAAACATAATGTCGGCAGTGTCTTCCCAGTGGGTTGTTGTGAGTGGGTACCGTTTGTTGGGGTCTTTGATCAGCAGCCCTGACAGCAGTGACTTGGCATCAGCAGACAGGGTCCGTGGGAACTTGATCTCTTCCATCAGGATGAGTTCAAACAGCTTCTCGTGGTCCTGGTTGTAGAACGGAAGTCGGCCGCACATCATCTCGTACGTCACTACACCCAAACCCCACCAGTCCACCGCTCGCCCGTAGTCATTGTCCTCCAGAACCTGAAGGGAAAAAACTACGTTAACTCATAGATTCACTTGGGAGCCGTCTTCTAACCTGGAAATAAACTCCAGTTGATATTTTTTTTTTTATTATTTGGAAACACGTTGGAAAGAAATTCAGTATCAAAGTGGCAGATAAACATTTTTAAAGGGTGACACCCTTTGCTGATGATGACTCTCCTCTCATAACCAGACTCCGCCAGATGGATTTGCTCCGCA
>NW_015150678.1:167153-169599 GCF_000732505.1 Cyprinodon variegatus | reverse complement strand
TGCATAAAATTGGCAATGAGCCTCACAGCTCCTCAACAGCAGATTACCTCTCCTCCATTGACGTATTCCATTACAAAGCAAAGCCGATCCTTGGTTTGGAAGGAGTACTTTAAAGACTGTAAGACAGAAGACAACACGGTAAGTACATCTGAAATGAGTGCATCCTAAATGGTCATGGAGCAAAGTTTTTGAGGCATCTTCAATGTTAAAATGACAGAATTTATATATGTTTCCATTCAGGCACAGTGGCCTTCATGTTTCTATATTGAAGAAAAAAAAATACAAATGTAAATTTAGCTATTTATTTAGCAGCTATAACTACTGCTCCTTATCCTGACTACAGGTTAATCCATGTATCATTTGTTCATTCGCTTTTTAAGCTGAAGCCAACAGTGAAGAGATAAGAGTTTCTTTCTTTAAATAATATAGAGGAATGGAAAAAAATTCTTTTTTAAATTTTTCATATCACTACTTAATTGAACATGTTAAAAATGTATACTGAGCTGAAAGAGATTTACAGTTTTAATGTTGTTTTAGGCTCCGAGGTAAAAAAAAAAAACCCACAGGAGCCACATATGTAGCGCTCCACTAAAGAACATTCAAGCTCAGAACATTTAACAGATTTAAACACAGAATGTTTTAAAGTTGTCAAAGAGGCTGAAATATGAGCTATGCTGCTCAGAAGGTTCTGAAGAAGCAGCAGCTGTGATGTACAGGGCACGTCACAGATGCTTAACTTAAAGGAAAAGTCCGGTCATATTCAGGAATCAAACATCTGAAAGTACTTTAAATATGAAATTATTACATACTGTTCAATAAATTATAAAGGTTTTTAATTCAGAGTAATTTTCATGTGAATGTGCTTTACTGGAGGCATCCATGTTTGTCAAAGAACACTACTGCCACCTACAGGTTTGTAACGTCTAGGGATGTAAATCACATCCATCATGGCGATTCGATTTAGTATCGATTTCCTGACCCAAAGATTCAATTATTTTCGATACTCAAGAATACACCACGATACGATTCGATTATTTGGTTCATATTTTTTTACACCTTACAGGCTTGACAATGTTTCACATTTGAAACAAATCAATGAAAGCTGTAATATCGTTATGCATTTTTTGAGAAAATACAGAAAATAACACAAGTAGAAAAGTTGCACTCCACCTATTCCTTTTAAAACCTCATTTCCTGAAAAATAATAATACCCCTGCGTTATAGATTCTGAAAGGCCTCGCATCAAAAAATACTGCACAAAATCAGTGCAATGAGTGCAATGCGATACCTCGGCTCCAGACGTCCCGCCCCCTCCNGTCATATTCAGGAATCAAACATCTGAAAGTACTTTAAATATGAAATTATTACATACTGTTCAATAAATAAGTGTTTTTAATTCAGAGTAATTTTCCTTTGAATGTGCTTTACTGGAGGCATCCATGTTTATCAAAGAACACTACTGCCACCTACAGGTTTGTAACGTCTAGGGGTGTAAATGACATCCGTCATGGCGATTCGATTTAGTATCGATTTCCTGACCCGAAGATTCAATTATTTTCGATACTCAAGAATACACCACGATACGATTCGATTAGTTCGTTCATTTTTTATTTTTTTTATACCTTACAGGCTAGAAAATTTTTCAAATAAATTAAAATTATAATAAATTAAATAAATAAAAATAAATTAAATAAATCATTTGAAATAAATCAATGAAAGCTGTAATATCGTTATGCATTTTTTGAGAAAATACAGAAAATAACAGAAGTAGAAAAGTTGCACTCCACCTATTCCTTTTAAAACCTCATTTCCTGAAAAATAATAATACCCCTGCGTTAAAGATTCTGAAAGGCCTCGCATCAAAAAATACTGCACAAAATCAGGGCAATGAGTGCAATGCAATAACAGACGTCCCCGCCCTCTCAACAGACGCTCCGCTGCTCCTCTCCCAAATTGTAGCTGACCGCAGACAATGTCGCAGACAGGAGGCCGGCTTGTTTTGTTTTCATGACCGAAATTGCGGAAAACAGCTCGTGAAGTTTGACCCGCTAGAAGAGTGAGGTGCATGAGAACGCTGGGGCCCTTTTTCCACCTGGATCTCCGCTCTTTTTGGCCCTCATGTCCCTTCGTCGTTGGAGCTGTAGGAGTATAACCAGGGAGCGAGGTAGGAGGGCAAAATAGGTTTAGCACCACCGCAGCACGGGAGGGAGAATTACGTCCAGGAGCAAACGGATAAAAATAGACCGGAGAAAAAAAAAACATGAATCGATTCTCTTGCGGACTTATCGGTGTATTGGATCGTCGGCTGTTGGATCGATGCATCGATACAAAATGATTAATATTTACACCCCTAGTGACGTCACGTTGCGGTATCGGCTGTTGATCAAGTCCCAGTGCTGTATCTGGTGTTTGTCACAACGCGCTATTATCCAAGTCATCTTGAAAA
>NW_015150678.1:163801-165435 GCF_000732505.1 Cyprinodon variegatus | reverse complement strand
CTCTGACCAAAAGTCTGTTTTATATATGTTCTTTTAGGTATAGATAATGATCCATTGATTATAACCACTTCATTTTCACCCTTCTTTGTCCCATACTCGTAAAATTGCTTCCTGTTTACATCAGAGCCCAAGGCTTAATTGGAAATAAATTAATATGCCCGTTATTTGACTTCAATTTAGAGGAAATTAGGATTTTAAAAGTCTGCTTTCTATTTAAAAAGGATTGAATGAAGGATTCAGTTTGTTGGCCTCACAGGTCCTTCATAGGGAAAAGAACTGGAACGTGTCCTGGCTGCAGGTCTAAGGGTTCAGAAGGCGTCACGTGGCTTGAACCATAAAAACACATCCTCAGCAGGTTGTGTCTGGATCCTTGGAAGAAGTTGCTCTTGGATGTTTTGATGCTATTCTTTCCTGGTACAGTCAGGAGCAGAGCTTTGAGAGAGGTTGTGCTTTGCTCAGGAACTGATCCCACTCAGATTGAACCAGGATGCCCCACTAAAAACTACAGCAAACTCTCACATTTCAGTGTCTAAAGGATTTTTGAGATGTTTTTAGACAACCAGAATGAAGATCTGGGAAAATAAAAGACCCAATTAACTGCTATCCGGCAGAATTTCAGTATTTTCTGGGGGGTTTTCTGGAATATTCAGATGAGCTGGAACCATAAAGCCTTTCAGATACCATTAAGGGCTCCACAACTATGAAAGTAAATTTTCCTTCTGAGCTTCTTTGATCCAAACTTAATAAATCCAGATTTATCCGTTGAATATTTGCTGAAATACTTACCGTTAGGAACGGATGTCTAGTGTTTTTCAATACTCTACTTTCTGTGAGCGTGTGAGCGACTTCATCCTGTGATGAGACAGGTTAGAAAGAAGTAATTAGTCACTAAATAATAATCACTCTATAAAACTGGTCACTAATGAGCTAAATTCACAATCAAACAGAATGTGAAAGGTCACTTTAAGAAGCGTTAGGCAATGCTTGATGTGTCCAAGAATAAATAAGTGTTTCTGATGATGACGAGACCTTGGCTATAATGACTTCTTTCTTCAGGATCTTCATGGCATAGTAGGTGCCACTCGCCTTCTCCCTCACCAGAATGACTTTCCCAAACGTGCCTTTACCCAGAAGCTTCAGATAGTCAAAGTCATTCATTGTCTGGACAGAACACAAGAGAGAAGCTTGGACATGAAGATAAAACAATGATGTGAGTTTCTGTACATTCACCAGCAGAACCAGTCAGACAGGTTGGACGCTTCTGATGGACGTAAAGCCTGCGGACCTTTCGTTTGTAGTGGCTGATGGAGGTGTCCATCTCCTCCTCGTTAACGTTCTCGATCTGGGAAGTGGGGCTGCACAGGATGCCTTCCTCCTCCTGCTTAGCCAGTGACTCTGCTACCATCTGGATGGCCTCCGCCCACTCGTCCCTAGAAAAGAGTTTCAAATTAATTAGGGATTTAAACAAATAATTGACTTAGGATTAAGTGTTAATTAATGGTTTATGAAGTTTAAAATTCTTTATCCAATTAATCGATAGGAATTTCTTTCAGGGTTGTAATGTTACCACCGTCCATTAGAGCAGCGGTCCCCAACCACCGTGCCGCGGACCGGTACCGGGCCGCACAGAAAAA
>NW_015150678.1:161506-162715 GCF_000732505.1 Cyprinodon variegatus | reverse complement strand
TTTGTTTTTATGCTGTTTGTATTTGATTTTATGCCAGTAGTATCATTTTACTTGATCGTAAAAAAAGTACAGCTCAGAAGTCAGTCCAGGGTCTATTTTCCTCCCTGTGCAACAGCCCAGTTAGAATAATCGAAATGCTTCTGTCTCAATTAGCCTTTTTATGAGTAAAGGCGAATTTAGAGCTAATTATACAGTTTGGCCGAATATTTTCCAGCTGACCACCGATCTGCCAGTTAAAAACATCTTTCATTAACCATTAAAGAATGCAAGTTTTGATGCAAACAACATCCTTATTACAGATTTTTTTCATTCAAATTTTAAAGTAGGTTTTAGAAATAAAGTAAGAAAAAAACAAAACTGGTATTAAACTTCTAAAACAAGAAGTAGATTTCTTTGGCTATTTCCTCGGTTGCTTTTATTAGACAGTTGTTGAGACTTTTGCAATGTAATGCAGTAAAAGTTTTTAATCCTTTAAAGAGTCACGCTGTGTCTCCTGGAGCTGCAGATGTTGGCAATCTTTTAGAAACCTCACAGTCAAGGCAGGGACTTCATGCTCCACAGGGAAAGGCTAACCGTGCTAATTATGCTAAACGCTGAAAGAACATCTTCCAAATGTCAACTTTTTAATCATGTTTTCTTTGCTTTAAAGTAATAAGGAGTCTTGTTAAGCTGTGAAGCTGTCTAAAAGAAAAATCTTTTGCACTCATCCAGTGCGACATTTCCTCTGGTCCCAGTATAAATAACACAAAGGCTGTGAAAGGCGCCCGTTTGATTACAAAAGAATTAATCATTTTAAAATCCCTAAATATCAAAGTTGGCCACAGATATCCATTTTTAAAATTATGCTGTGGAGAACAGTGACTATCTTGTGATATCGGATCAAACTCTGGAACAAGGGGATCTGGATTGGCAAGCTTTTCAGAAAGCTTTGGTATTTTAGGCTTTAGACCATTTTACAATAAAACAAATCCAGTTAATTAAAATCAGATGTCAGAATCATCAGAAACATCTGATAACATTTAGTCAGTGGATTTTAAAATAGAATAGTGAGTCTATTTATTTTCTGCTGTATTTATACAATTTAGATTAGTGTCCATTAGGGATGGAACGGTTTATGAAAACCGTCCGAACCGTTCGGTTCGACTGTGTTGCGTTCGGTTCATGCGCTGCTCCTTTTTCTCATAGAGGAAGCGATTACACTCCAAAGCA
>NW_015150678.1:157441-159931 GCF_000732505.1 Cyprinodon variegatus | reverse complement strand
GGTGTAACAATCAACATATACCGAACCGAAAACCGTGAGCACGAAACCGTGAACCGAACCAAACCGTGGATTTTGTGAACCGTTCCACCCCTAATGTCCATAGTGTCCTAACCCTTAGGCCAGCCATACACTTTACGATATTTTCAATCGTTGTACTCATCTACAGCTCAATCTGTACAATTAAACCACAGGGCTTAAAAATTCACACCTCACAGTGTATGTTCTTAAACTCTAGGGCCCGACGCTCCGATGCAATCTACCTGCTCACAATATACGTCCAAAAACCACGTGCGTGGTCGTTCAAACCCAGCGCCGAGAAATGGCACTAGTCGGACTCATGAATCTGGAAGAAGAAAAACTCACTTGTTTGCACATCCGCAGAGGTTCTGGTAAATGGGCTCATAGTTCTGCTTCTACAGCAGGATTCTCTCATGAACACCTTACCAGGGACGACTGATTTCAAACATATTTGATTTTCTCCTGACCTTGCGATAGTGGTCGTGCGAGGTGGTCGTGCGAGGATAATCTCCATCGCTACCATCTGTATACTACACAACACAGGACACTATATAAGGCATACATTGGCCCAATCCAAAAAAACTTGTCGTGCATGAGTAGAGAAGAGGCCCAAAAAGGGCAAAAAAAAAAGGTACACTGTATGATAAACTTAAAGATAATCAGCTAACTTAGTTGTTTGATCTTTCTCACATATTTTCTTGATCTGTGAAAACATATTTAAAGTGATATTTCCCCGGTAAGCCAAATTAATTAAGCAGTGCTTTGCTTGTTTGCTTTATAGTCAAAGAAGTACATTTCAAGGTTGGAAGCTGGTACCAAAAAGAATGAAACATAGAAGCAATTGATTCTGGCCTTTTGGTTTGGTAGCCTCCAGCTAACAGCAACAAAATATTAAAATAAGAAAAAGCCATTTGTTGGATATAAAGGCAAGTTTTGTGCTTTAATAAAATGGCTGAAGGACTCAAAGGGGCTGAACACAAGAGTCCCTTTCTGTCAACAAAACCAGCAAGGTTCTGTCTGGAGGGCAAGACGAAGGCTAACCTCTCATCAGGAGTGTCGACATGAAAGGTCCTCTCGATAACGGTGGTCCACTGCAGACAGCGGATGATGAATGTGTTTGGTTTGGGTCGTTCTGTCTTCATCAGCTGACATTCTGAAAACAAAATATATTTAACCACTTATATCTGACTATGTAGAGGCTGAAGGGTGGGATGCTTTACTCATGCCTTACTTGCTACAGAGAAGTTGTTGAGTGGATAGGCCAGGTCCGAGTCCTGGGGTTTGTCCTTGTATCCAATGAAGGAGCCGTCCGTCTTGAGCAGAAAGTAACGTGGTCGCCAGTTCTTGATGTATTCGCCTGCAGGGAGAAGCAAACAGAGCAAAAAGTTACCTTCAAATATTACCACATCATGTCATCTATCCATCCATTTTCTCCTGCTTAGTCCTTGTCAGGATCACGGTGGGCCGGTGCCCATCTCTGACGATCTACGGGTCAGAGGCGTGGCACACCCTGGACAGGTCAGCAGTCTGTCACAGGGAAACCGAGACACACAACAAGCAAACCGAATCACATCTAAGGAGAATTTAAAGAAGCCAATAAACCTAATAGTCATGTTTTGGACAGTGAGAGGAAGCCAGGAGTACCCGGAGAGAACCCATGCATGCAGGGGAGTCCAGGCGAGGAATTGAACCCACAACCTTCTTGCTGCAAGGCAACAAGTCAATAAAATCATTTTGTGAGAATCTAGAAAACTCACAAAAGTTTTTCCTACATGATCCCAATGCTTCTAAATGTTGTAATGTCCACCACCACCAGAAAAAAAAGGTACCAGAACCATTCAGGTGGTAATCTTCTCCATAAAAAAAAAGTTAAAAGAAAAAAGAAAAAACAAACCTGTAAAATTAAAAAAAAAAAAGTTAAAAATCAATCCACTGGACTTTGTTTCCAAGTGTGAAGACATTTCGTTTCCCATCCAGGAAGCTTTTTCAATACAAAGTGTCAGAAACAGCTTTGAGGTCAAGGCTTTATAGAGTGGACCAAAAAAAAGGAAAATTGAACCGGATGAAGGGGTCTGCCCCTTAGGAATGGGGGTCGTTTGGTTTCTTAGTTAGGCTGTAATGACCGATACCTGTCTATGTCTCTGAAAGAGGGTCATTAGAGGGAATTGTTGGCCTGGCTGAAATAGGCGAGGTGTTTGGTCCCCTCTATGCATGTTTTCTAAGCCAGAACATGCCTCAAACTCAACTAACACTGAATTGAAAAAGCTTCCTGGATGGGAAGAGAAACGTCTTCACACTTGGAAACAAAGATGAGTGGATGGGTTTTTTTTCTTTGGAATGACTATGACCTGGATGACTGAGAATCTTCACCAGCAAACATGTAAAATATATCACAAACTTAACATTACCTGATACAGGGTTCCTACAGCATAACGGAAGTTAAATTCAAGACTTTTTAAGACTTTTTAATGC
>NW_015150678.1:153520-156121 GCF_000732505.1 Cyprinodon variegatus | reverse complement strand
ATATATATTATTAATTGCTAATCAGATGACAAAATGTACATTAATAAATATTTTCTCCTGAATTACCACCAAGTGAAGCTAAAACTAGATGAAACTTGATGTATTGCGTTTGGAGCATATCCACAGACAAAAAAGGAAAATGTTTTACATCGTTTTATATAATTACTGCTCTTAGTGGGTTGCTCTTTCAGCTAATGACATTCTGTATACTCCAGCTCATGATTAGCTGATTGCTAAATTAGTTGACGATAATCGATTCTTCGCAATCTACCTGGCTTTAAATATTAACATCAAGGCTCTCTATGCCTATTATATATTTGTTTAATACAGAATAAACAAGTTTTTTGGTATTAAAAAAGTGCTAAGGTAGTAAAGTGATTAAAACACTGGGAAGTTATACACCAACCAAAGCAGCAGAAGCAGAAAAGAGAAACAAAACTTTGAAGTTGACTCAAAAATAATTGATCTTATTCATATTAATTGATGGATAGATTTAATAGATATTATTTATCTCTTAATTGTATCACTTTAAGAACACACAGGTCTTAATTCACATGGTTTGCTGATACGTAGCAGTCCACCATCCTAACAACTAAAGCTGAACCAGACTTGTTGCTGTACCTACCCTAACAAGCCCCCCTACTAGTGCTGTAAAGTTGGTGTTAAAGCAGTGGGCATCTAATGTACCTTTCACAGGAGATGAGAGACTTTGCCTTCAGGGGAAGCTGAGCGAAGCTGTAATGAGGTTCAAGTTAGTTTAGGAGGCCAGAACAGCAGCCAGCTGCAATGTGGGATTTACAGCTCAGATTAATAGGCCACATAGGCTTTAAGCCTTATACGTAAAACATACTGAATAATCATAGTTCATTGACGTCAGTGATCTGTATGAGGATAAGAAAACAGTATCTGAACAACTGGGGCAAGAATCAAGATTAACCGAAGGAAGAGATGGAGCCAATCGCTGCAGATTTATTTAACATCTTTTAATGTGAAAAACAGCAGTTAATGGATACGGCCCTTCCTCTAGATCTCATTTATGCCCTAGCATACGGAGTCAGTTGAACAGAAAAGTATTTTCTTCAAGCAAACCTGCAGCCCTGAGTGCAGCATGTTTTTTTTTAAACTCTGCGTTTTGCTGACTGCAAAACCAGTTTAACTTAATATTATGAAAAAGATGGCCTGTTCAAGGTGATTGCATGTCTGATCCTAAATTCTAATTATATTTATGACTTAATTGGTCATTTGTGTCACATTTTATCTGTTTACGACAGTTTTATTCAGCAGTATTTTAAATCCCTTCACAAGCATTTCAGATTTCTGGTTTAGCAGCCAAAGAAAAACAAATCTTAAAAAATATAAAAGGTGTTGTTAGCTTTTATGAACAACACCCAGACTAAAGATTTGATTTTTAAATCTTTTAATTAATCAAAAGTTCACATTTTTGACAGGTGTTGAGTCTAAACCATAAACGACACACAGAGGTGCAAAACACAATTGAGGGACTTGTGGGGCCCGAGCGGAAGGAACTTAAGTATTAGGTCATCCTCTTATAGCGCCACAGAGAAACTTCCTCCTGCTTCACGCCAACAGCTCAGATCCAAAATAATAATGAAGAAAAAAACACACACACTTCCAATGAATGAACTCCAAAGGACACAGAAACACACAGAGCGGTGTGGGAAATAAATGCAGCCTGGAGCCTTTGCCTTCTGTGCCTCTGGCAGGTAAACAGCCATTGTTCAGAGGTGCTGGTCTTTATGCTGAGAGCGGCTGAGCCCAAGTCCACCGTAAGGCGGATAGAAAACATCTTTCATGACAGAAGCTGATGTTTTTAAAAACAAAACAAAAACAGTCATGTTTTTGTCCTTTCCAACACGCCTTGGATAGAAAGAAAACGCTTCAGCAGGACAATCATACCCTGGGTGGCTTTCAGGGAAACATTCTGAGCTCTAGCAGAGTTCATGTACCGTTTCTGGTCCAAATGATGCAGATAGAATAAAGGGCAGCCTTCTCGCTCACAGGCTACAAACACTGAGTGAGAAAATAAAGGTCATTTCATCAAGACAGAAAAAAGTTGTGTTGGATATCAACAACTTTAGATGCTGACATTTTGACTCTTGGTAACAGTCATTTAAAAAGGAGAATTTCAGCATAGAAGTTTAGTAGATAATTACTCAGAAAACTCAAATTTCTTCAGTTAAGGTTTAGAAACCAATCCATTTAAAGCACTTATTGAATGTAGTCTTGCAAATGAAATTTAAGTGGAGAATAACTTAATTGCAATATTCATTCCAGATAACTGGAAAACACAACGCTAATCAGCTTAAGAGAGAAGAAGCATCAATTAAGTCCTCTGCCAGAGCCTGTTACGCAGTCTTTGAATTTCTATTTTACCTCCAGGACCTTTCTTTCTACTGTAGATTTCACTGAACTGCATGCAGACAAGTTTATTTGAGGGTAAGGGCTCCTCTAGTTTAGTGTTTGTGGTGCACTATGGGATCCCAGTGGACCTTATTCTGTCACAGCTTATGGTTTAAGTGTATGGAAGTAAATCTGTGTCGCTGGGATTTGAATTAAAAATGCCACTGAAATTTAAATGTT